>NW_021633930.1:0-75771 GCF_004799145.2 Neltuma alba
ACCATGGTTGCACGCTCTTGGATACCTTAGGGACATAAAGAATATTGTTTTAGTCCCTAACATTATCATATATCTAAGCATCATCGAGCTCTAGATATCACAAGGAACTTGCTTATCTCTCTTTGTTCATTAGTTCCCAGTGCAACTATCCACTATTATGTTCTTATTCATTTCCTTTCATCTCCATCCTCAAGAGGGATCTTGCCTCACTTTACTCTCTCTGACTTTCTTCACCTCTTGACCAATTATTTTTCTGGGGGCCGGTATTGATCACCATACCCTCGTCATATCACATCACATAGTAAATGTTTAATCACCTTGCTGTGCGGTATCTAGGTTTGGCACCAATGTCATCATTGACCTTCCATTCGTTGTCATATAATCTTTGTCCCTCTTGGTTCACTATCCCTTAGGAATTTCCACCTCTATTCAAGGATTTGAACAAACCTTAACACATCTCGTTCTGTTACCATGCCTCTATCGAGGTCGTATTGATTACTTAAGGTACAGGTTGACATTCAGTTCCCTTACTAGGGCATTGACTTATACCTCTGACTGGTTACTGTACCTTTACCCATTACCCATTACTTCCATGGTCATATGCTAATCATAAAGTGACCATATTACACAGCAAGCATTGATCATTAAAACATCTCCGCTGTGTGACCTTCCAGTCAGGCACCTTTAACTAATTACCCGAGGTTTAGGTTGTCATCCTGCTTCCCTATTAGGGTCTAGACTCCTATTCTTTATTGGCTTACCATACTCTTAGCCTTTGGAGACGTCTTTCAACTTTGATTCATTCCCTGGTCAAGCTCTCTTAGCCCAACCATTCCTCTCCTAAGGGGGAGTCTTATAGCAGCGACTACCTATCTCTCAGGTTACTCTTTGTCATTCCTTACTTCTATTCTATATTTATTTCCCTTAAAGAAAACACCTTAATATCTTAACCTCAATTGGACCAATCCTAGAAACCCGTTACTTTTCTAATTAGGTTTTCTCTCACACCGGGCTTTGGTTGAACCAATACTTTGCTTATACCTTAGTCAGGACCTCTACAAGAACTTCCCAACGGTTACTTATCGTTGGCTTACTTTCACCTAAGCACGTTTAACTGAATAGTGCTAATAGGCACGAACCACAGTACCTTGCTGTCTTAGGCCCTTCTTATTCTATCTTTAGTCAGGTTTGTTCAGCTTACATTCTTGTCTCTCGTCTTATCTTAAGAATTTACCCGTCAATACTCAATCTGTCTCTATATCACATGGGTTCTTCCTGTATTTAGAGCTAGCCTAAGTGTCTCTTTTTCAGGTCTTATGGCTCTAACTCCTCTAACTTTGGCTTTCCTCTATTAATCGGAAGGAAATTGAATCCAACTTAATTAATGATAAGGTTATCTGGAAGGAAATCATGGGTACTCTCTCAGTACTAGTTTACAATTGAAGGAGGTTTCCACATTCTCAACTCATCCATGGTCCTCATCTTCCCAAATAGGTACCAATCTCTAGGAGACTTAGACTATAGGACTAAGTGAAGTCATCTCTACTCAATTGGTCACCATACTAATAATTCCCCAAAAACTGTTCCAAGAACCAATACCATTTCTTAAACCTCCTGTCAATTCCCCAGGCCACCTATTTGTCTCTTTAGGTGCCTAAGCCAATCTGTCTTAGGAGTTCTCTTACTCTTCCAGCTGCTCTTACCGTCTCTTACTACTTTAGAATGGTACAGAGAGAGGACTTAGCAACTTCTCTTTCCTCTACTTTACTTTTCAGTACGAGCATACTCTAACATGCATAATGTCTGACATTTTAATGCAAGGAGTGTAAGCTCTTACTGGTTGCTATGTCCGTAGCATGCTAGCCGGACATCTTATCCCTACAAGAGGGAGCCTCTTTTCTGTTCGCAGCTGTTTCTAGAAGTTATAGGGAGAGGACTTTTGAGGTTCTTTTTCTTTCTATTTGCCCTTCTCTGCTAAGCTCAGGGACATTGAACCCTCGCTTTATTCTTGGCTAGTCATGCTTCCATTAGGGTGAAGTCAACTCCGCTTGCCTTGCCTCGGCTGCTTCCCTTTCCTGCTCATACAGGGTATCTTGCTCTATCTGGAGCAGTGTCAATTCTGACTCGGAGGACTAGTTCACCGCTTTCTCTAGGAAGATTGGTAGCCAAGACCATATCCTCTGTGAAGGGTGCCTCTCAACCTAACCCCAAGTGACTAAGTATCTCTTAACATCATCAGGAACATGCCGACCTCATAATACTAGTTCCCCGCATAGCTATCTATCTTATTCTCATCTCTTTCTCTTCTTTTTAGTCCCTAAGAATTCCACTAGGGTTATCTACCTTGACTTCACTATCTCTATGTTCCTCTTTATCTATTCAGGAACTTGAGATAGCTACTCTATCATAGTGCCTTATCTCTAACAAGGCTTCAAGAGTTTGCCCAGCTTAGGTGGCCACTACACCCTCTTAGCGGTGTACAGACTCAACCCCTAACTATCTTGTTCAACTCAGCATTACTCTTCCTCTTGAGGGGGAATCTGATAGCTTTTAAATAGTGGCTATAACCCTCTCTCTGAGCTCTATCAGTCTTACTCTCAGGGACCTCATAGTCCATCAAGTCGTGCCAAGATACTACCTCAGCATCTGAGAGTCACTATCTCTATTCGTCATGACCAGAATTCTTATTCGCCACCACTTTCTTTGGTTCATCATGACAAAACATACTTTCTCTTACTTCTTCTAGTTTTACTTAGCTTTGTTCATCGTAACCTTAACTGCTGCCTGAAGGACTTCTATGTCCTAGCCTCACTGTAATCCCCAACTAAGTCAACTACTTCCTTTCAAGCAATGAAGGAAGGGTCTGGCTCACAACTCTAGGCTATTAGCACTTTTGGTTTCCCTTATCCTCAGGGATTACCGGCGGCAGAAAGTGATCTTTAGCTCTTCTGACCTATTTATATCTATTTAGGAATCAAAGATAACTACTTTGATCATGCTGCCTTAACCTTGTATCAAGGCTACAGTAACTGTATCTAACTTAGGTTGCCACTTGACCCTTTTCGTCTAGGGTTTAGACTCATACCTCTATCTGACTTATGAGCCATTATCCCTTTTTCTTTAGAGGGAAGTCTCTTTATCTTTACACAGTGGCTACCTTCCTCTGCGTATAACTTCTCATCATCATTTTATCTGTACCTTTCTAAACGAGATTTTTCCTCTAGGGAAGGTCTTGCTGTGACGAAGTTAAGGGGCGCCGCAGCAAAAGTTGTCTAGGTGAATGAGAGTTCCCTCTCAGGCAACTCTCGCTGTGACAAAAATGGGAGTTCACCATGACGAAGTCGGGTTTTTAGGCGAGTAAATCCATCTTAGGATTAGTTTATTGTAGTGAAGTTTAAGGTTTACCGTGACGAAAGATCTGCATGTATAAATTCGCAGGAGGGGGTCTGTTATGCGAAAATTTAAATTTCTAAAGGTGGGAGTTGTCACATCAAGTAATAGGATAATTAGGAATAAGGAATGTTCCTAAATAATTAAGGGTAAAAAATGATAAAGAGAAATAGAAGAATTTTGGTGAAAAACAATTATTATGATTTTCCCAGCCAATTCTGAAAGTTTGACTAATTAAGGAAAATTGGTCAAAAATAATTATGGAACAATATTTCCAAGCTTTAGAAAATTAAGAAAAAATAAGGATAATATCCATTGTAAATTATATGAGATTATATAATTGGTTTTATGACCAAATTACCCTTAGAGAAATTACAAAGGAATTTAGGGGTAATTTAGGCCAATTTAAGGGATTTTATTTTGAAAATTCCAAATAAATATTTTTAAAGAGAATAAAATTTCAAGAAAATTCCTATGATACCCCAAGGAATTATAGGAGATTATGGAATTAAAAGAAGACCATCAAGTATCCAAGATTTTTCTTAATTCATTTGAAAAGTGGAAAAATCAATGAGGAGAAGGAAATTAGTTTTCCTTTTTATTTGATTATTGGGATTTTAATTTTGAGCCAAAGAGGGCAGATAAAAATGAGGTGATTAAATTATGAACCTAACATAAAATAATTACAGAGGCTAGAGTATTGTAATTATAGAAAAGAAATTAAATCTGGAGTTAAAATGCATCGATAAAGCAAAGACTAGAGTCTTGCAATTCAAATGGCTCATATTTGGCCATGTCAAGCCCTTAATGAAACATCCTGTCTTTAACCCCTCAGAGTGTGCATTAGTAAGTGTTATGGTTCAAGCAGGTCAAAAAACAAACCTGTGGATTAAAAAATTCAACATAACTACTTGAATTACTATTCACTGTTTAAATTCATATTTCAGGTCCAATTTTGAAAAATCATAATTAATTCCATAAAAATTGTATCTCCTTGTGTACACATCCAATTGAGGCCTCTCATTTTAAAGCTTAGGATGTGTACTATGAATCAGCCAAATTTTGTGGCTTAACTCATTCATTTAATAGGTCAAACTGGAGCAACAAACTCACCGCTCTATGACCTACGTTTTATCTCTTAACCTCTGTTTACTTTAATTCTTTCTATTTCTTTGGTATACATAAATTGGGTTTACGCTTTCCCAATCATCTTCCTACATTTCTATTCATCCCATAAACATTGTAATTGGCATCATTGGCATCCATAACATATATTACATAATAGGAGAATTACACATTGAATAATAACATCATTCATTAACGTCAATAATTCTCCACTTTCTTCTCCTTGCGTCTCATGCCATTATTGCCCACCATTTATTGACCTAAATGGTTGATTAGGGAGGGGTGAGATTCGGGAGAATCTCAGTAGCAAACACTACCCATAAGCATGCAAGACATAATACACGTGCATGACATGTTATAACATTAACACATGAATGCCATGGAAAGTAAGCTATAGCGTTTCATGCTTTCATAACATATAGCCAAGGCAAAACATAACATAAACTTGCAAACATAACTTTGCAAACATTTCATCATAGCCTAGTCACATCATGGCAACACAATCACATCATGCAAGTATACATATCAAGCACACAATATGGGTAAGTTCACTACCTTGTAACATAACTTTCCTCTTGCTTTTCCTTTAATTTCCTTGTCTTTCCAACCCTATGGATTTTCAGTCAACACATTAAACATCCTCTTAGATGTTCCAAGGTCCTAAACACATCAATAAATTATGCAAAACAATTATTAGAATCAAGTCCTCTACTTGATTCTTTCTTGAACATACTTGAACTCTAACTTTTGAGTTTCAATTCCAACCTTCCTAAAATTATTTCCACATGCATTCCCATATAATTTTGCATAAAGAATCCATTTCCAAACTCAAAACAACAAAATCCAATCCTAACCATTCAGAACAGTCAAGGCCGAACAGAATCACAAACTAAGGGAAAGTTGGATTTTTTACAAAATCAACACAGAACCACTTGATTCTTGTTGTTTCCAAGCCTTTAAACATGCTTTTAACATCCATATCATCTTCTCCTATTCTAATAAATTTCGTGCAGCACCTCCCCATAGGACTTCAATCATCAAAAATCCAATCAAACCAACCACCAACTCAAAAATAACAAGGGAGGTAGAAACTACATAAAAAACGGCACACATACCTTGTTTTAGAGCTTGATCTTGCTTGGAACCACTTGGCCTTTCTTTCTCCCTCTTCTTTCTCTCTCTAGAAACCATTTTGCAAGAGCTTCTCCAAGGTTTGCATGGCTTAGGATGAAATGAGAGGGAGGGGAGGGGTATTTATAGAAAACAAGACCAAATCTCGGCCGTTGATCTTAAAAATACGTGGCTTGATCTGGACCGTCTATTTTCTCTTTTTATCTTGTGATGACACGTGTCCTATGACACATCATGCTTACCTCATCTTGATGACATCATGCTTACATCATCAAGCCACATGTCTTTAATCCAACCGCACACGTGCTTGCATCCGATTGTACACGTGTCTTGCATCCAATCGTACACGTAATACCTTCTTTTTCGATTTAACCGTACACTTGTCTCTTCCATATTCCTTCATCATTTTGGCATTAAAATAAGAAGAAAATTAATATAAAATTCGTCCAAAATATAGCCCTTAGACATTCCTCTACCTATTTTGCCATTTTGCACTGTATCGGGTACTTTTTTTGAGTCCTGACTTACCCGGTACCACTAGGACATGTTCTAGCACCACTTTCTCATCTTAATTAAGTACATATATGGCGCCATCTTAAAGGAGCATAGATAAAAATAATTAGCTCTACTGACAGGCTACTTAACCTTACTGAGTCACGCAGTAGAGATTTCACTATAACGGGTAGACAAAGGACTGTCTAAAACATTCCCATACTACGTTCTGACTTTTATGCTATCCATAAATATCTTCTGCTAACTCAGCATGATGACTCGTAGGTGTCATGATTGCATTTGGTGACTCAGTATGATGACTCGTAGGTGTCATGATTGCATTTAGTGACTCAACATGCTGATTCAGCATTGTCATGATAGTCTTTAGATATTTTCTTTCTCCTTTTCCCAGAAATATTATTAAATAATACTTAATCAGGGTTACCTCCTCTGAATTCTTTCTATCAGCTCGTAACTCCGTTGATCTATCTCTGGATTTCATTCTTTCCCTTTCATCACGGGAAATTCCTCTAATTTTTCTCGGGTCAAAAGTCAAACTATAGACAGCTATTTTCACTTTCCCTGGATAAGGTATAAATAGGCTTTAAATTTAATTAAAGCTAACCTTGTTAGTTTTTAGGGATGGAATTAATTTGACAATCTGTGTAAATTCCTTAACTACTGTTCCCCAGTTTTTCCTGATTATTTGAGGCCATCTCATAGCTTAAATAATTCAATTTGAGTTACTATCTCAAATTGTCCAAAACCCTGGAATGACTTCAAGGCATTTCCTTCATTTCTAACCTTATATCAGCTATGTGATCCTATTTTCATTTTTCTGGAATTTTTCTAAGTCATTTGGGCCCTTTTTGCTAACTCTGAGCATTGGCCAACTAGAACTTTTATTATTTACAATTAGGTCCCTACTTGGCCTAGGAATCTTTTCTTTACAATTTGGTCCCTCCTTAGGCCTAACCTTCGGAGCCATCTCTTGCAAGTTTCTAGCATAACCTCTGGCCCTTAGTCGCTTCCAGTTCCTCTTTTTTAGTCTCTAACACTATTGTTTTACACATTTACCCTTGGAAGATCTCTTTTTCCTTCCAAGGAATCTCCGGGACTTTCGTTGCATTGGACTTAGCAATCATCCTTTACTTGTGCTATTACTTGTATCTATGAGCCAAAATTTGGGATTTACACCTAATGGAGATGATTTTGACTTTTGGTAATTAATTTCAATTGGATTTAGTTAACTAAGAACGAGAATGTAAGATTAAAGGGGGTAATGACACTTGGATTTTCATTTATGATGGTGGTTGGGATATTTTGATCATTAAAGAGCTCTTCCTCCCCTTATTTTTTAGACCTTAGTTTGGCCAAGAGGAGAGAAAGAAGGGAAAGGGAGAGTTTGAAGGGGAATCAAGTTGAAAGGCACTAACTTTGATCATCCAAGTGAGGTTTAAGGTTAGTTTTTGGTTCTAAGTTATGCCTTGCTAAGTTTACTTGAGTTGTATGGTTAAAAATTTATGGTTCTCCCCTTTTTCTATGCTGGCCGAAATATATATTTGGTAGGGGAAGAAGTTTTGTTGGTCAAACTTGTTAGAACACTTCAAAACATGATAGTTCCTAGTGGTTACAAGTGGTTGTAGGTTGTTTTTGAACTGTTTTCTTTATTGTGTTTCATAAGGACCATTTCGGCCAAGACCATAACTGAACCCTAGGGTGAGTTTTTCAATGTTTTGAGGGTTCCATTGTGTTCAAAATGATAAATGGTGTGGGATAAACCTAAAGAATAAGTGTTGGAAGCATTAAAATCAAAGTTGTAATTTTTGGATAATAAACCCTATAGGTTCGATCAAGAGGAAACTGAAAGGAGGAGTTTTATTTTCTTAAATCCAAGTACATATTTGAAATCTACATGAAAAATTATGTAAGAATAAGTCAAGAGGGAATTTTTAGGGTTAAAGAACACAAACTCTAAAAATTTCAAGAACAAGGATAGAAGCATTCCAAGGGTTTAAGAGTTCTTGAGTTATGTTGTTAATTTTATATGGAATGGTTGATGATTCTTTCTATCCTTTTTATGCTTTATTATGTTAGGGTTTGACATTTGTGAAGGGAAGGAGGAAAAACAAAGAAAGCTCAAGTCTTTGGAGCAAGGTAGCAAAGTTGAACCTAACTACTAACATTAACTTTGCATTGTTGATTATTGCATGATTAATTGCTATTATGTAGATGAACTTTCTTAATTGTGATGTGGCTGCTCTTTGCACTTTCTTGCTTTGGCCTTTGCATGATTGAGTTTGCCAAATGATAAGCATGCTAGTTCACCAATAGTAGCTAATATGGTTATGCATAATAATGATGCTTGTTGATGATATAGTTAGTTAATTTTGCCATTGAGATTTCATTGAAATCTCATTTCTTCAAAATAAAATCTAACCTTTTAAAAGCTAAATCATCAAAGGGCAAGCTGTAGATTTAAGATTAATTGTGATGCCAAACCATAAAAATTTTGTTAGCTTTTGGTTATGTAAATATTATGTTGTTAAGTGCTGTAACCCTAACTACACAGCTAACTTTGAGTGATGTTTTGACTAGGTTACTAAACGTATTAGATCAAGATCATGTTCTAAGCTTCAATTTGATAGCTAGCACATTAAAAATATCTAACTACACGATTTATAATGATTTTTCAAAATTAAGCACATTAAAAATATCTAACTACACGATTTATAATGATTTTTCAAAATTAAGGTCTAAAATCTGAAAAAAGAGTTTTTACCAAAAAGATAGTGGTGAGTTCTACAAAAACCTAACACTTTCTCAAATGGAATTGGTTCACAAGTTTATTTTTCCTAGAAAGAGAACTCAAAGAGCTTTTCATAATTTTTTTAGATTAAGTTATAATTTTTGAAGTTGGACCAAAAAACTAGATTTTTATCAAATGAATAGTAAAAATCAGAAAATCAACGTTTATGTGGGAAAATTGAGCCCAAAACCATCCAATATGGTAAAAAATAATTTTGATTAAACCCTAAGTAGATCTAATAGTAAGGTGTAATATTTTTTGGTATCAGAGTGGAGGTTCTGGCATAGGATAGAACGCTCTGCTTAAGTTTACGCGTTAGATATCGGGATTGGTTAAGGAGAAACTGACAAACCTTTGTAGGAATTGAGATGAAAAACACAATGGATTGGGACGCTAGATTTGAGAAGTCAGTCAATGATTGGGATGTTAACATAATCAATCTCATAAAAGAGGATCCAGTGGAATGGACTATGGGGACTACTAGCCCATGATATTCAATAAAAGGGTCCAACAATTATCTAGAGCATTGGGCTAACCTTTTAGGGGTTACTGTTGAGGATTTGACGAACATTCCTGGATCTGGTGACCTGGTAGATCTTTTAACTAGTTTGTATCAAGAACCAATGGACCTCAATCTTTACATTCAATCTCGCAGACAGCCTGTTAACCCAAGCGACATCCCATGACGTAGTACCAGGCCAGTGATACCCTCGACACCTATAGTACCTATCCTTGTTCCGATGGAGCCTAAGATCTGTTGTTAGGATCAGCTAAAAGAGAAGTTGGAATTCTTGGGCCATCATATCAAGAAAGATGAGGATCAGCAAGACCTAAACATTTTTCTAGATTACCTTTAGGGAGTAAAGGTGTTATATTAGACTCATGGACTGGGTAACCCTTATCTAGACACCAAGGACTGGGTCTATAAGATAACGGACATGCTGTTACACCTTACTATTGTATCAACTTAGGATTCAATTAAAACCATTCTAGACCACATTGGATGGTCTTAGGCTCAATTTTATCACAAAAAATGCTAATTTTCAGATTTTCACTGTTCATCAGGTAAAAATCCAGTTTTTTTGCTCAACTTTGGAAATTCATAAATTAATCTAGAAAAATCAAAATGGAGTGGTTCAAAATTTTATAAAAAGATCTTTGAATGTTCTTTCAATAAAAAATAATTTTGTAAATCAATTTTATTTGAAAGAGTGTCAAGTTTTTGTGAAAATCACCTCTATCCATTTGGCAAAAACCCTTTTTCTAGATTCTAGACCTTAACTTTGAAAAATCATTAAAAATTGTACAGTTGGCCATTTTTAATGTATTAGCTATTACAATGAAGCTCAGAACATGATCTATAATCATGCCAAATTCTATGATTAAAAGTGTTCAAAAACTTAATTGAAATGTCACTTAAATTTGGTGGTGTCAATAGGTTTACAACACTGCCCAAGCTGAATATTTACATAACCAAAAGTCCATGAATTTTTATAGTTTGACACCATAATTTAACCTTCAACCTGCAGCTTGCCCTTGAAAGTTTTAGGTCCTAAAATGTTAGATTGCATTTGGGGGATGAGATTTCATTGAAATCCCAATAGAAAATTAACCAACTATATCATCAACAAGCATTATTATTATGCATAACTACATTAACTACAATTGGTAAACTAACATGCTTATTACTTGGCAAACTCAATCATACAAAGGCCAAAGTAAGAAAGTGCAAAGAGCGGTCACATCACAATCAAGAAAGTTCATCCACATAATAGCAATTAATCATGCATTAATCAACAACGCAAAGTTAATGTTAGTAGTTAGGTTCAACTTGCTACCATATTCCAAAGACTTGAGCTTTCTTTGTTTCTCTTCTTTTCATTCACAAATGTCAACCCTAACATTATCGACTACAAAAAGTGGCAGCAAGAATCATCAACCAATCCACATAAAAATCAACAATATAACTTAAGAACTCTTAAACCTTTTTTAAAGCTTCCACCTTTGGGCTTGAATTTTTAGAGTTTTGTCTCTTAAACCCTAAAAATTCCTTCTTGACTTATTTATATATGATTTTTCATGTAGATTTCAAATATGTGCTTGGATTTAAGAAAATAAAACTCCTTCTTCCAGTTTCAGCTTGGCCAAACCATAGGGTTCATTTTCTAAAAATTACAACTTTAGCTTTAATGCTTCCAACCTTTGTTCTTTAGGTTTATCCTACACCATTTTCTATTCTAAACACAATGGAAGCATCAAAACAAAGAAAACACACCCTAGGGTCTAGTTCTTGCCTTGGCCGAAATGGTCCTTATGCAACACAACAAACAAAACACTTCAAAAACAACCTATAACCACTTGCAGCCACTAGGATCTATCATGCTTTGAAGTGTTCTAACATGTTGGACCAACAAAACTCCTTCCCTTCCCATAAACATGTTTTGGCCAACACAAGAAAAAGGGGAGAACCATGAATTTCTAACCATACAACTCAAGTAAACAAAGCAAGGCACAACTTAGAACCAAAAACTAACCTTAAACGTTGTTTGGATGATCAAAATTGATGGCTTTCTCTTGATTTCTCCTCCAAGTTCTCTCTTTTCTCTCTTACTCACTCTTGACCAAAATAATCTAAAAATAGGGGTGGGAGAGCTCCTTTAATGAACCAAAAATATCCCAACCATCATCATAAATCAAGTTACAAATGTCATTACCCCCTTTTGTCTTTGTTTCTGTTTCTTAATTAACTAATTCCAAAAGAAATTAATTACCAAAAGTCAAAATCCTCTCCAATTGAGGAGTGACAATTGGAAAATTCAAATCCTCTCTATTAGGGGCTTGACACATGGCCAATTGTGAGCCATTTGAATTGTAAGGCTCTAGTCTTTGCTTTATTGATGCACTTTGACTTCGGGTTTAATTTCTTTCCTATAATTACAGTATTCTGGCCTTCGTAATTATTTTCTACTAGATCCATAATTTATTTTTCTTATTTTTATCTTCCCAAATTGCCCTTTGTCTTAGAATTAAATTTCCAATAATTGAATAAAAAGGAAAACTAATTTCCTTTTCTTTATTATTTTTTCACTTTTCAAAGAAATTAGAAAAAATATTAGATACTTGAGGGTCTTCTTTTAACTCCATAATCTCTTATAATTCCTTGGGGTATCATAGGAATTTTTTTGGAATTTTATTCTCCTGAAAAATATTTATTTGGAATTTTCCAAATAAAAGCCCTTAAATTCCTTTGTAATTTCTCTAAGGGTAATTTGGTCATAAAACCAATTTTAGAATCCCATATAATTCTCAAAGGATATTATCCTTATTTTTCCTTGATTTTCTATCCTTATTTTTCCTTAATTTTCTGAGACTTAGAAATATTTTTTCATAATTATTTTTGACCAATTTTCCTTAATTAGCCAGATTTTCATAATTGGCTTGGAAAATGATAATAATCATTTTCCACAAAAATTCTTCTATTTCTCCTTGTCAATTTTAACCCTTAATTATTTTGGAATATTCATTATTCTTAATTACCCTATTACTGGATGTGACACATGCTCCCATATTTACCCTTAAGGGTTTATGAGTTTTGTCGCCTGAATCAGATAGTGGGATTAGGTGTTGATAAACCTTGTCGCTAGGTAATCAAAGTTTTACTAGGAAAATGCAGCAAGTGAGGCATTACCTAGGTCATTCTTCTCAAGGAGCCTTAAGTTGTATTTCAATTCTTAACAATTCACTTTTAATTATCAAATTACCAAGATGAAAGCTTGAGTTTCAGAAAACAGAAATTGAAACAAGAAACAAATCTAATGAAAGGTAAAATGTGAATGAAGATTCAGATAAGAGATAGTAGTTCCCCTAGCAATTTATCCAACCTTCCTTGTTCAATCTTATAATTTAGAGTCTCTTAATGTCAATTAAATGGATAGATTTAGCTACTGCTCAAATCTCTCTTAACACAGATCAGAAACAACTATCTTACTAGATTCATTGTCTTGGTCTGTGAGAAGGAAAATCAATTGACAAGAACACTTGAGAAGCGAGTTGCAATTCTCTAAGAATGATCACAACTGTGAATCATCAATTTATTCAACCAAAATTCAGATTTACAGAACAACAATCCAAGTAAAAATGAATTAGATTTACAAATCAACAGAGAATCCTCTATTCAACTGAATTAAAGGACACAACTCACATCTGAATGTTCAATCAGATCTAAATTCCAAGAAACATAAATCTAACCATCCAACCTTTATTCTAATCACAATTGTTTAACTAAAACAAATGAACCTTAGAATAGAAAGTGGAAAATAGATCTGAAACGACTCCCTGTTCGGCTCTATGAACTCAGGTCAGCTTCATGGCTAGGAAAACTTGGAAATTCAGCTACTCATACTCTGGATTAGGGTAGAAACAAAAAGAATTGATGAAAGATTCATGGTTGATCGGTGGAAATTGATGAATTTGGACGAAAATGGAAGAAGGAATTGAGAGAAGGCGGAGAGAACAAGAAAAATCGCGTCTGGAGATGAATGAGGAACTGATCTAATGTCTCTCTGTTGAAGCGCGCGACTCTGCATTTAAATCTGGAATTTTTCGTCATCCGCCGTGGCGCCTCCGTCCATCCGCCGCGGTGCCTGGCCTGTACGGTGCCGTTTTGATTAGTGATCCTGAGTTTCATGTAAATACCAATCTGCCGTGGCGCCTCTGTCCATCCGTCGCGGCGCCTTTTACCAAGAGTCCCCTTGGAAATCCACCGTGGTGCCTTACCAAATCCGTCGTGGTGCCTCAGACAGAACTGAAACTCCCTGAAATTCACACCAAAGTAGGGATCAAAAGTACACACATATAAAATCATATAAAAACATGTAAAAACACCTGCAAAACCTCACAATTCCTCTCACCAACTCTTATGCACAATGCAAGCTAATTATGCCCAAAGTATGCAAATATAGATGGCAAAAGCATGAGTTTAGGGCTAGAAATGTATGCAAATAATGAGACTTATCAGGTGTCAAGAATTACATCCAGTGCCTTGAAAACTTTGTTAAGATTCTCTATTTCTAGAAGGTTAGATCCTTGTAATACTAACGTAGGACTTGTTTTGTTACAACTAATTGTAGTAGGTTAGGCTAGCGATACTTGGTTATTATGTTATTTGCTTTCATATGTATGTTCTGAACTTGCTACTTTGGTTTATGCCTAAGTGTTGTATGCTGAATATTTTGTAGATGAAATCCAAGCATGAAGTTTACTTCTTGTTCCTTTGCTATGCTATCCGTTTAGTTAAAAATTATGGTTAAAACTCAATGAAACCCTTCGCCAGAGAGACCCCCAGTTCAGGACGCAAGGGTCCCTCCCGATCCACTACAGTTAATTTTAGATCGTCTTGAGCAACAGCAAAAGACCATCAAGGATATGAGGGCGACACAAGCTTGTTAAGAACAAGAGAGGGACGCCGCAATAGCTGCAGCGATGGCAACGTTAATGGCTAACCTCGATTGGAAGCATCAAATTAAATCAAATCCAACTCTAACCCCATTATCTCTCCCTGGCCAAATTGAATCATCATAAATAGGGGTGGGATTTTCTTTCTAAAACTCACTCAAAACTAAACAAAAACTATCCTTTTCAAGTGTGTAATCTATGCTTTAAACCCTTGATTAACCCTTCTACAAAGAGCTTAGGAGCTTACCTTGGTGATTCCTTGAACTTAAGTAGACTTTCTTTCACTAGAAATAGATCGTTCTCTCTCTAAATGCAAGAGCAACAGAGTTTCCCCTATGGTTCCTTGCTTGGCCGAAATGTGAGGGGAGGGAGTGCCTATTTATAGCCAAAAATTTCGCTTGACTGGACTAAACTGCCCTTTGTGGCTAATAGAAAGGGTAAGGGAAATTTTGGAACTTTAAGTTGACTTTTACATCATCATTGCATCATCTTCTTGCATCATCCTTACCTCATTCTTTTAGAAGATGTCAAGTGTCCAAAAGTGGTGAAGGAGAAGGGAGATTAGATCCTAGCCATTGGATCAAAACTTGTTCCTTAAGTTTCCTCTTACTTTACTTAGCTCACATTTCTTTGACTTTCTTTGTGGCCTTTCGGAGCTCAGAAAATTCTTCTGTCTACTCCATAAACTCCCTTTAGTTCTAGAGAGTATTTATGAATTTTCTCAGGCCATAACACTTCCTTTAAGCCTTGCATAAAAATCATTTACTAAAATACTCTTTTATTAAAGCCATTCCACTGGCCTTTTGGTTGTAGGACTAATTTTATAAATTAGTATATCCTTTCAACCATTTTAACTTTATTTTTGTGTACATTTTTGAGGTCTCTTGCTATTTTAGATAATTACCTCAAATAGTATACTTTTTACTGGTGATAAACTTATAAATTCCATTTAAGTTGTCTCAGGGGTATTTTTGTCATTTATCTTAACAAAAGAGTCTTAGAATATTATTTATCATTTTTTGGGATTTTCTTAGAATTTTCTGTATACTTTCCATTTTTACCCCAGTTGGCCGTAACTTTCTGAACTTATAGTTTAGTCCCTGCTTGGACTTAACTTCATACAACCATCTCTTTGAGGATTCTAACCTACCCCTTGGCCTGTTTCTAATTCCTTTTCTTGTTTTAGGCCCTTGAGACTTTACCAAAGCTTCTAACTTTGATCACACCCCAACCCCTAAAAACTTTTACCTTATAGTTTAGTCCTTGAAACTGCTTTGACTTCCTTTCTCATCTTTGCGACTTCAGCTTAAAAAAGGCTTAGTAGCCTACTTTCTTTAGGCTACTTCTAGGGCTCTTAGATCTAAAAATTGAGATGTGACACTTCTCCCCCTCTTTTAAAAATTTCGTCCTCGAAATTTTAGGGCTAAACCTCTAGTTTGACTATTACTAAGAGGTTACTCGAAGAGAATGTCCCTTTCTTTTTCCCTATTTACCATGCCTGACTATATCTTAATCAGGGCTTATGACCCCAAAATCTCAAACGATCCTACGTACTTTAGTATCAACTTTTCCACTTTAATGGTTTTCGCCTACTATCGACCTAACCTTTCTGTCTACTCTGAGTCGTAAGTGTAACATACCAACTTTTAGGCCTAGAAGTATCACACATAGCCTGAATTAGATAGGCTACCAGACCCTTTTTGAGCAGAAGTCCCAAAGATGAGAAAGGAAGTCAAAGACAGTTTTAGGAACTAAACTGCAAAGTAAAAGTTTTTAGGCGCTCAAGTATAATCAAGTTAGAGGCTCCAGTAAAGTCTCGAAGGCCAAGAGAGAGAAAAGAGGCTAGACACAAGCCAAAGGTTAAGTTAAAAACCTCAAAGAGAGGATTATATGAAACTAAGTCCAAGCAGGGACTAAACCGTAAATTCAGAAAGTTATGACCAACAGGGGTAAAAATGGAAGAGTATACAAAGAATTCCAAGAAAATCCTAGAAAATGGGAAATAATATTCTAAGGCTCTTCTGTGAAGAGAAAAGATGAAAGTACCCCTGAGGTAGCTTAAATGGAATTTATAAGGTTATGGCCAATAAAAAATACATTGTTTGAGGTAATTATTTAAAATAGCAAGAGACCCCAAAAATGTATAGAAAAAAGAGATTAAATGGTTGAAAGGTTGTACTAATTTATAAAATTAGTCCCGCAACCAAAAGGCCAGTGGAGTGGCTTTAATAAATTAAAGAGCCGATTATGCTGATAAAAGGGTATTTTAGTAAATAAATTTTGTGCAAGGCTTGTGGCCTAAGAAAATTCATAGATATTCTTGAGAATTAAAGAGAATTTATGGAGTAGATAGAAAAATTTTCTGAGCTTCGGAAGGCCATAAAGAAAGTTAGAGAAACGTGGGCCAAGTAAATTCGGAGGAAACTTAAGGATTAAGTTTTGATCCAACGGCTAGGATCTAATCTCCCTTCTCCTCCACCACATTTGTGACACTTGTCACCTTCTAGAAGAATAAGGTAAGCATGATGCAGGAAAGTGATGCAATGATGATGCAAAAGTCCACTTGAACTTCTAAGATTGCCCTTACTCCTCCTTCTAGCTACCAAGGGCATTTTGGTCCATTCAAGCCAAATTTTTTGCTATAAATAGACTCTTCCTTGTCACATTAAGTATTATGGTAATTTGAAATAAGGAATATTCCTAAATAATTGAGGGTCAAAAATAATAAGGAGAAATAGAAGGATTTTGGTGGAAAATAATTATTATGATTTTCCAAGCCAATTATGAAAAATTTGACTAATTAAAGAAAAATGGTCAAGAATAATTATGGGAAAAATATTCCAAGTCATAGAAATTGAGGGAAAAATAAGGATAATATCCTTTGAGAATCATATGAGATTATAAAATTAGTTTTAAGGTCAAATTACCCTTAGAGAAATTACAAAGGAATTTAAGGGTGATTTAGCCTAATTTAAGGGCTTTTATTTGGAAAATTCCAAATAAATATTTTAAGGAGAATAAAGGTTCAAGAAAATTCCTATGATATCTCAAAGAAGTTATGGAATTAAAAAAAAAACCCTCAAGTATTCAAGATTTTCCCTAAATTCTTTGAAAAGCGAAAAAATCCGTGAGAAAAGGAAATTAATTTTTCTTTTATGTTAATTATGAGAAAATTAATTTCGAGACAAAAGAGGGCAATTTAGAAAGATAAAAATGAGGAGAGTAAAATAGGGCTCTGATAGAAAATAATTACAGAGGTTAGAATACTATAATTATAGAAAAGGATTCAAACCCGGAGTCAAAGTGCACCGATAAAGAGCTTTGCATTTTGAATTATTCTCATTGAGCCAAGTGTCAAGCCCTTAATGGAGAGGATTTGAAATTGCCAAGTGTCATTTTCTAAATGGAGAGGATTTTGACTTTTGGTAATTAATTTCATTTGGATTTAGTTAATTAAGAAAGAAAAAGAAGGAACCAAGGGGATAGTGACACTTGGATTAGCATTAATGGTGGTGGTTGAGATATTTTGAAGCATTAAAATGAGCACTTCCTCCCCTAAAATCAGACCTCCATTTTGTGCAAGCCATAGCCAAGAGAGAAAAGAGAGTGTTTCAAGTGGAACCAAGGAAGAACTAAGGAGAAAGATAGCATCTTGGAGCACACAAGTGAGATTCAAGGTTAGTTTTTAGTTCTAAGTTGTTTCTTGCCTTGTTTTCTTGCTTTGTATGGTTGGAAATCTTGTTACTCCTCTTCTTTGGGTGCTGGACAAAATGATGATGGTGTAGGGGAAGGAGTTATGTTGCTCAAATATGGTAAAACACTTCAAAACATAAAAGATCCAAGTGGTTACAAGTGATTTTAGGGTGTTTTGGAAGTGTGTTCTTTATTGTGTATTGTAAGGAGCATTTCGGTTTTGACACTAAATGGCCCCTAGGATGAGATTTTCAATGTTTTGATGGTTCCATGGTGATTAAAATGGAAAAACATGTGGGGATAAGACAAGAAAGGATTTTTAAACCCTATGGAAAACAAGTTCAAAAGCAAAGAGCAAAGATGGAACCTTTATGAAGCAAGAGTATTTTTGAGTTATGTTCTTGCTTTTGGTTGAAATGGATAATGATTCTTGTTGTCATTTTTATGGATTATCATGCTAGGATAATCTTTGGATCAAGGTAGCAAGTTAAACCTAGCTACTACCACTAACTAGCATTGTTGATTATTGTACAGTTAATTGCTATTATTGTGGTTGAGCTCTCTTGATTGTTATGTGGCTACTCTTTATAGTATCTTGCTTTGGCCTTTGCATGATTGAGTTTGCCAAATGATAAGCATGTTAGTTCATCAATAGTAGCTAATGTGATCATGCATAATAATGATGCTTGCTTGGTGCTATAGTTGGTTAATTTGCTACTGGGATTTTCAAAAATCTCATCCCCCAAAAATAATGTAACATTTTAGGGCTTGAATCCTCCAAGGGAAAGTTGCAGATTGAAGGCTAATTTGTGGGGTTTAGCCACCAAAATTCGTGAGCTCATTTTGGTTATGTAAATATTAAACTAACAGTGTTGGAAGCACACTGACACTGACTGGTTCACGTGACTTTTTAATTATGCTCCTGAACACGTTTAGTCATGAAATTTAGCATGATAAAAGATAACGTCCTGAGCTTGCAATTGATAGATAATATGTTAAAAATGGACCACTATACGATTTATAATGATTTTTCAAAGTTAATGGTCAGAATCTGGGAATCAGGGTTTTTGGCAAATGGACAGTGTTGCTTTTCTCAAAAGCCTGACACTTTCGCATAAGAAATTGGAAAATGAGATTATTTTTCCTTAAAAGAGTACTTAAAGGTCTTTAAGTAGAATTTTGAACCATCCCAATTGGATTTTTATAGAATAAGTTATGAATTTTTTAAGTTGGGCCAGAAAAACTGGATTTTTACCCGGTAAACAATAAAAATCCGAAATTTAGCGTTTTTATGGTAAAAAGTGAGCCCAAGACCATCCAATGTGTTCAAAAATGGTTTTAAAAGGAACCTAAGTCAATATATTAGTAAGGTGTTTTCGGCCAAGCTGAAGAATACTAGGGGAAACTCTTGCAATTTTGATTCTTGAAGCTTAAATCAAGAGGAAAACACCTATTTTGATCAACTAAGTTTAGATCTAAGGTTAGTAAGTTGTTTCCTCTTGTTTCTTGCTTTGAATCATTGGTTTCTATGGTTGAAAAGTTTGGTTTCCCTTAGGGCAAGGTGCTGGCCGAAATTAATAAGAGTTAAGGGAGGATGATTTTGATGTTAAACTTGGTTAGAACACATTGATTAAAGGTTGTTTCAAGTGGATCTATGTGGAAATTAGGAGAATTATGTGATAATTTGATGCCTATTTTGAATAAGTTACTCTTTGTATCTAATTCTAAAATTTGGCAAGCATAAAGTAAACTTTGTAAGCTTTGAATCCATGGGTAGAACACTTCATTTGGATATGTGTACGATTTATGGTGCTTTTTCAAAGTTAGGATTTGAAATTTGGAAACAGTGTTGAACTTTTGGAAGAGTGTCGAGTTCTGTACAATTCCAGTACTGTTCAGCATAGAATTGGTTCCTGAAACTATTTTTCCTTTGAAGTCAACTTAAGGTGATTTCAGTGGGACTTGAAAACACTCAATTTTGATTTTTCTAGAATTAATTATGAATTTTCAAAGTTGAGCAAAAATTCTGGAGATTCTGCATGAACAGTACCCGCGAACCAAAATTTCCAGATTTGATATTATTGAATCTAAAGCCATCTAAAGTGGTCCTAATTGACAATAAATAGATCTTAAGGATGGGAAATGATGAGATTTAGGTTAGGAAAGCTAGAAAGGAAATCCTAAAAGCAAGAGAAAGGGTTGAGGTTCAAGAGAGCTAGTCTTGAACTTTATGTAATCTAGAGGTCCTAATGGATTGTATGATCATTATGGTTATGTTTAGGACCTTTGGAACATCCAAGAGGATGTTTGGTGATGTTAACCGAATGCCCACATGGTTGGAAAGTCAAGGGAGTCAAAGGAAAAGCAAGAGGAAAGCTTGAGATGCAAGGTAGTGAACTTACCTATTGTCATTGCTTCTTGTTGTATGCTTGTGTGTTGCCGTGTACATGTTATTGAATGTTGTTGTGACATGTTTTAGCTACTGTAATTGCTACTCATGATGAGTAGACTATGTCTCCATGTCCATGCATCAAGAAGTTAGCTTTGAGCATGCTAATATGTCACTAATTAACAAAAGAATAAACAAGTTACGTGTAGTGCATTAGCATACATCTAGCATGATTAATATAGTATTGTTTGCTACTGAGATTCTCCCGAATCTCACCCCTCCCTAACCAACCATTTAGGTCAATCAATGATGGGTACTAATGACATGAGAAGCAAGGAGAAGATAGCAGACAATTATTGACGTTAATGATTGAGATTATGTTCAATGTATAATTCACCTATGTTGTAAATTTATGTTATGAATGCCATCAATTCAATGTATGTGTTTATAATGTTTATGGCATGAATAAAAGTGCATGAGTATGAATGTGAAAGAGTAAGCCCATGTTGTGTATGTCAAAGAAATTAAAAGAATTAATGCAAAAGCTAGTTAAGGGATAAAACGTAGGTCCTGCAGCAGTTAGTTTTGGACTTCAGTTTGACCTATCAAACGAATGAGTTAAGTCACGAGTTTTGGTAGACTCATAGTACATATCCCAAGTTTTAAATGGAGGTAAATCACCTCTTTTGGATGTGTACACAAGGAGATATGAATTGTCAAAGTTTAGGCACAGAATCTAGAAAGTCCAGATTTTACCAAATAAACAATAATTGTTATCCAATAAACTATATGAATTGGGTAATAATAAGTACCATTGGGTATTTTTTTTCCCTTAAAGAGCATTGAAAGATCTTTTCGTAGAGTTTTGGAAAACCTCCATATGATTTTTGTAGAATTAGTTATGATTTTTCAAAGTTGGACTTGTAATTTGAAATTTGCACAGTGAACAGTAATTTCGGAAAAGTAACATCATAAAGGAGATTTTGAGCTCAAGACCATCCAATGCGGTCAAAAAGGATTTTAAATGGATTCTAAGATATTATATAAGTAAGGTGTGACAGTAAGTAACTTCTGCTTTATCAGATGTCAACTGTATCTGATAGATAGGACCCCACTCCTTTATATCTTTTAACAATTTACCCTCTTTAGTTATCAGGGTTACCACCTGGACTACCTTCCTATTCGAGGCATCAGCCACTCTATTGACCTTTTCCGAATGGTATTTGATCTAGTAGTCATAGTCCTTGAGTAGCTCCATTCATCTTCTCTATCTCATATTCAGCTCTTTCTGATCTTGCAGGTACTTGAGACTCTTATAATCACAAAACAATTCTATGGTCGCTCCATACAACTAATGCCTCCATATCTTTAAGGCATAAACAATCGCTACTAGCTCTAGGTCGTGTGCAGGATAATTCTCCTGATAAGACTTTAGTTGTCATGAGGCATGGGCTACAACTCTGCCTTGCTACACTAGTATGTATCCCAATCCCTATTTACTCACATCTGTGCACACTACATACAGTAGTGTCAGATCAGGGATCACTAGTACTGGAGTAGAGGTCAGCCTTTACTTCAGCTAGTGAAAGCTCACCTCACACTTATTGTCCTACACTAACTGTTGATTCTTCCTGCTAAGCTTGGTTAGTGATTGGGCAATCCCAAAAAAGTCCTGTATGAATCTCCTATAGTAACCTGTCAGCCCTAAGAAACTTCTTATCTCTGTTACCATCTTGGGCTATTCTCAGTTGAGCACTGTCTCAACTTTACTGAGATCCACAGCCACACCTTTTTTCTTAATTATGTGGCCTAGGAATCTAACTTCATTTAACCAAAACTCACCTTTAGTAAGTTTGGAGTGGAGCTATTTCTCTTTTAGTGTACTCAGAATAGTCCTTAACTGCTGCTCATGTTCCTCTCGAGATTCGAAGAACACAAGAATGTCATCAATAAAGACTATGACATCCAACCTAAGTACGGTTGAAAATCCGGTTCATATAATCTATGAAAGTAGCAGGGGTATTCATTAACCAATGGCATTGCTAAGGACTCATATTGTCGTAACGGGTCCTAAAAGAAAATATCCAGAGTGTCCTCAACCTTTATCCTCAGCTGGTGATATCCTAATCGTAAATTGATCTTGAAGAGTACCATAGCTTCAATGAGCTGGTTTAGCAAACCATCGATCTGCGGTGTGGGATACTTATTCTTTACCGTTACCTTATTCAGCTCTTGGTAGTCTGCGCACGACCTTAGACTACCATCCTCATTTTAGTATAACCTTTCAACCAATTAATCCTCATTTTTACGTAGATTTTTTAGGTCTCTTGCTATTTTAAATAATTACCTCAAACAGTGTACTTTTTACTGGCCATAACCTCATAAATTCCATTTAAGCTATCTCAGGGGTATTTTCATCTTTGTTCTTCATAGAAGAGTCTTAGAATATTATTTTCCATTTTCTAGGATTTTCTTAGAATTTTCTGTACACTCTTCCATTTTTGCCCTTGCTGGTCATAACTTTTTGAATTTACAGTTTAGTCCCTGCTTGGACTTAACTTCATATAATCTTTGACCTATATCTAGTCTCTTTTCTCTTTCTAGGTCTTCGAGACTTTACTAGAGTCTCTGACCTTGATTATACTGAAGCCCCTGAAAAACTTTTACTTTACAGTTTAGTCCCTAAAACTGCTTTGACTTCCTTTCTCATCTTTGGGACTTTTGCTCAAAAAGGGTCTGGTAGCCTATCCAATTCAAGCTACTTTTGATGCTTCTAGGCCTAAAAGTCTGGATGTTACAAATACTATTATCACTTTAAGCCATTTTAAGATCTTTGGGAGATTCTAACAATAGGGTTAACTAATAAAATAAGTCACCTCCACTTAGTTGGTAACTTAACTAATCATTCCCTATGACTATTCCAATAGCCAATATCATTCTCTTAAGCCTCATTCAATTCTCCAGGCCACCTATCTGCCTCTTTAGGTGCCTAAGCCAATCTGCCTTAGGAGTTCTCTTACTCTTCTAGCTGCTCTTACCGTTCTTAGCTACTTTAGAGCGGTACAGGGAGAGGATTTATGCAACTTCTCTTTTCTCTGCTTCACTTTTCAGTAGGAGCATACTCTAACATGCATAATGCCTGGCATTCTAAATACAAGGAGTGCAAGCTCTTTTTGGTGGTTATGTCTGTAGCGTGCCAACCAGACATCTTATCCCTAAAAAGGGAGCCTCTCATCCTGTTCACAGCTAACTCTGGAAGTTATAGGGAGAGGACTTAGGAGGTTCTCTTCTTTCTACTTGCCCTTCTCTATTAAGCTCAGGGACATTGGACTCTAGCTTTGTTCTTGGCTAGTCATGCTTCCATCTAGAGCAGTGTCAACTCTCTATTCCTTCTCGGACAGGGTATCTTGCTCCATCTAGAGCAGTGTCAACTCTGACTCAGAGGACAAATCTCCCAATTTCTCTAGGAAGACTCATAGCCAAGACCATATTCCCTGTGAAGGGTGTCTCTCAACCTAACCCCAAGTAACTGAGTATCTCTTAACATTATCAGGAACATGCCAACCTCATAATGCTAGTTCCCCACATTTCTATCTGTGTCATTCTCATCTCTTTCTCTTCTTCTTGATCCCCAAGAATTCCACTTGGGCTATCCATTTTGAGTTTACTATCTCCAAGTTCCTATTTATCTATTCAAGGACTTGAGATAGCTATTCTATCACGGTGCCCTAGCCCTAACAAGGCTGTAAGAGTTTGTCCAGCTTAGGTGGCCACTACACCGTTGATTGAGCTCAAGATATTATTATCTTTTCATTACTTTATCCATGATTTTGTGATACTTTCTGGCCCTTTTTAATGATAATTGTGCTTAATTTAGATTTAGAGTCCTTACTTTAAGTTAGTGTCATTTTGAGGATTAAATTGTCATAATTGGTTGTTAATTGGATTCAATTGATTTCTAGGACAATTGATACTTCAATTTGTTACTTTTTTATTGTAGGACACTAAAGATTGGGGCCAGAATTGAAGAACTCAAGGCAAAAGAAGCAGGAAAGGACCCTCTGCCTAAGTTCGCCGCGGCACACATATCACTTCGCCGCGGCAAAAATCCATCCGTGAAGAAAGGTCTCTCTGCCATGTTTCGCCGCGGCAAACCTATTCTTCACCGCGGCGAACCTCTCGAAGCAGCAAATCTCAGACCCGACCATTTCGGGAAATTTTGAGCTACCCATCCCCAGAAACCGACCCATGCACGTAAGTTTCGGGTTAGAAACCCTATTTTGGGTATGATGAGAGGGGATGACCATTATTCAGCCACCACCTTCGTATCTTTCATCCTCTTCTCTCATCTCCACCTCAGAAACCCTAATCCCATTTCCATTCCTTCCATCTGCTGCTGCCATGGCTGAAGAACAATACCTAGTTGGAGTTGATTCAAGAGTTATGACTAGCTAAGCTTCTCAACTCTTGAATATGGTGGAAGAAGCATGAGTTCAAGGAGCTTCAAAGGGGAGTTAGCTTCATCCATAAGTTCTAGTTCTTTATTTATGAACTTCTAGGTGTTAGGATTTGTAAATTTGGGCTGAACTATTTTGATTATGGTTGTAATCAATTCTGGATGATCATCTTGTGTATTGGATTATTTAGTGTTGAATTTGAGCTTCAATACATGTGGTTACATGTATGTTTCTATGCAACTCTTTTGATACTCTCCTCCTTGCATGGTAATGTTTGATTGTTGAGTTAATCTAGGCTTGCATTAAACCAAGTGCATTAATTAATCTTAATACACACACTAAGTGAGCTTAATAGGATCTTATGAAATGGGTGACATTGATTAAGATCCTAGACTTAAAGAGTTCTTTAAGGTTTTTCATTTAGAAAGCTTGGTGATTTCTACTCCCAAAATTATTTTGAACTATGATTGTTTCAAAGCTGTATTCAAGAGATTACATATCATTAACTTCACTTCATTACTACTATCTTAGAAAAATCCAAAAACATAGTAACTTAGATTTGAATTAATTGCATTTAGTTTTGGCATTTCATTAATGGCTAAAAACACCAAAAACCCCCTTTTTTCATTACTCTGCATAGCATTAATCTAACTTAGACATCTAATTTAGGCTCCCAAAAGAGAACGACCCGAGTTTGCACTACTGCATAGCTTGGATAAATTTTTGAGCGAGAACCTCTAAGCGAACGACAATTAAGGCTCTCTTTCAAGTGGCGCCGTCGCCGGGGAGCCAAGAAATTAGTTCTCTAGGTTAGCTTGTGCTATTTGATTGACTTTTGAGGTTTTTGATCTTTATGGGTAGCATTTAGGGTAGTTTAGTTGCATATTTGTTCATAGTATAGGTTTTCATCTTGCATAGCATCAAAATTTTTGGAAATACAAACAAATATACTGATTTTCTTGATTTTCAGCATCTCTCACGTTGCATCAGTGAAGTCCAGTGTCTGATATGCATTCTGCCAAATTTCGCCGCGGCCAACATTATCTTTCGCCGCGGCCAACTTTTCGAATTACTGAGGAAATCCTCTCGGGAAACTTTCACCGCGGCCAACCTGTTATTTCGCCGTGGCCAACTCTTTGAAAAACCGAAGGATTCTCTCGGGATACTTTCGCCGCGGCCAACCCCTCTCTTCGCCGCGGCCAACTCCCTGCAATCAGACATCTGGTCTTCTCTGCCAACTTTCGCCGCGGCCAACCCCTGTTTTCGCCGCGGCCAACATTTCTGGAAATTTTAAAACTTACACTTTGCTTCTTTATCTGTGCATACATACTCATACCCACCCATACATACTCATACTCCTCATTACACTTTCATACTCACCCATACACTTGCATTCATCACATTGCATACTTTTATTTGACTTTGTGTGTTGCAAGTCAATTTTGTTACTTTTTCTCTTGTGATACTTATTTTGCATGCCACGAAAAACCAAGCTTGTGCCCTATAACCCGGAGATTGAGAGAAGACTCACAGAGATAAGAAGAGAGAAAAGAGTAGGAGGGACAAGTGAGTTGGTGATTGAGCAAGAGAATATTTCTGTGGAATCTAGCCTATCCAGTAGTGAGAGTGAACCTACTGACCAAGAGATAATGGCTGACATCCCACCTAATCCACCTAACCCTAACCCCAATGGTAACCAACTTAGAAATGGTGGTAATGGAGGAAATGGAGAGCATGAGAGAGTTGGGGAGAATAATGACAATCAAAGGAGAAGAACCATAAGAGAAGCCACAACATCTGATGTGAATTATGATCCTTTTACTGCTGCTTGCCCTAATTTTGATGTGAATTTTGAGATTAAAGGTTTGCTCATTAACTCACTTCCTAAATTTCATGGTTTGACAGGAGAAGATCCCTACCTTCACTTGCAATCTTTGTCAATGATTTGCCAGAGCATGAAGCCTGTGGGAGCATCACTAGACCAAGTCTTATGGAAGGTCTTTCATTTATCGTTGGAAGGAAAAGCTAGAGAATGGTATATGAGTCTTCCAAGACATGTGGCAGATGCTTATCACAGTTGGGGGAACTTAAGGAAAGCATTTTTAGAGAAATACTTTCCGGCTTCTCGTACTTCATCAATGAGAAAAGAGATCTATTCATCCAAACAAGACTATGATGAGTCACTGTATGACTACTGGAATAGATTTCAAGATCTTCTTTCAAGATGCCCGCACCATCAGATACCGGAGGAACAACTGGTGCAGTATTTTTATGATGGATTAAGAAATCAAGAGAAGGGTATGCTAGATGCTGCATCAGGAGGATCTTTAATTGACTCAACTGCTCAAGAGGCATGGGACTTGATTAAAAAGATGGCCTTGAATCACCAACAATATGGGCCTAGAGATGCAAGAGCTGTGCAAGAACTAGGACTCTCAACTGCACATGCTAAGAGAATAAATTCTTTGGAAACCAAGGTGGATTCTCTCGAATCCAAGATCACATCTCACCTCTCTTTAGTCACTGCTGAATTGAAGAATTTGAGTGTTCAAAGGACTTCTTCCACTTCTAAAGCTTTAGTTGCTCCAAGCTGTGACACTTGTGGATCTATTATGCATGTCAGCAGCTTATGCCCTAACACTCCTGAAGAGGTGTCTGCTGTCTTTCAAGGGAGACCAAACCATGATCCAAAATGGAATCCCTACTCTAACACCTACAATGAAGGATGGAAGGCTAATCCAAATTTCAGATGGAGCAATGGGGACAACAATAATAACTTCAAGGGGAGTACTTCTAGAGCCATGGTTCCTCAAGAGCAATATTCTAGAGATGATGATAAGCTTGGTCAAATTCTCAAAGGCATTCAAGTGATGAATGATAATATCTCAAAGAATGAAGTTAGATCTGAAGCAAGATTTGCCTCTATTGAAAGTAAGATGGAGCAAATGGAAACCAGGACCAACAACCTCAGTTCTTATGTCACTCAATTATCTAATAATATAAGTGACCAACAAGCTAAGAATTCAGGAACTATGCCTTCCAACACTGTCATTAATCCTAAGTCTGTGAATGCCATATGTCTACGAAGTGGAAAGAAAGTTGGACCTATTCAAGACTTAAGTGATGATGAAGAGGTGGATGAAGAGATTGAGGTTGAAAATCCACCCAAGAGGTCTGAAAGCTCTAAAGAAATGAAGCTACTCAAAAAGGAGTCCACTAAAGAGCACGAAAGCAAGGAGAGAAAGAAGCAACCAGAGAAAAGCACTCATGGAACCTTAAGCAATGAGGGTAAGGAGGTAAATCTCAATGAACTCCCTTTTCCTCACTCTTACTTAAAGAGCATGAAAATTGCTAATGAAAAACAAGATAATGAGTTGCTTGAGACATTTAGAAAAGTTGAAGTTAATATACCCTTGCTTGAACTGATTAAGAAGATCCCTAAGTATGCTAAATTTTTGAAAGAGTTGTGCACAAATAAGAGGAAGTTTAAACCTAATGAAAGAGTTCAATTACCCTCAAGTGTGTCTGCCTTGTTTAAACCACAACTCCCAATTAAGTGTCAAGATCCCGGTTCCTTTACTATACATTGTACTGTGGGTAGGACAACCATTCCTAAAGCTTTACTTGATTTAGGTGCTGCAATTAATGTTATGCCTAAATCAATGTATGAGTCTTTACAAATCAAAAGCCTCAAACCTACCACCATGATGCTTCAGTTAGCTGATAGGACTGTGAGGTATCCACATGGCTTCTTAGAGGATATTCTTGTGAAGGTGAAAGATTTAGTTATCCCTGCTGACTTCTATGTTTTGGATATGCCTAATGAGCAAGGTGGGGATGGAACTCTGATTTTGGGTAGACCCTTTCTTCGAACTTCTAATACCAATATTGACATGCAAAAGGGTTCTATCACTATGTCTGTTGGGGATAAATTTGCATATTTTAATATGTATGAACAAATGAAACAACCGCATGAAGACTATTCTATGTGTGATGTTAATGTTATTGATGGGTTGTTCATAGATAAGCTTGATAGTGTTAATGAGATGCATGTTTCATCCCCTATTTTTGATTCTGCTTCCCCTTCCCTTTTAAATGGTAGTGACGTGGACTGTTCTGCTGTTCATCAGTTAGATTACACCCTTTCCACTCCATATGATTATGTTATTACTGATGTTGCATTTGCGAAGTCTTCTACTAACCCTCATGAGCTCGAGAAAGGCTTTGTTTTTGATGATGTTACAGGTGTTAGTAGAGCTGAAAAGACTTCCAAGGAAAAGAAATATTTCAACCTTTTTAGGGAGCTGCGTGCCCTGAATGCTGTGCATGGACCTGTTACAGTTCCAATTATTATCCACCCTACCATCTCTACACCCTCAACTGAGCCAACCTATCAGGAGATGGTGGCTGCTCCTATTGATAGAAAGAAAGTGGATTCTGAGGAAAAGAGCAAAGAGCCTACATCTCTCAAGCTCTATTTTAAGGAGAAGAAGAAAATTAAGAAACCTTCTGCCACTTTCCCTCCTCTCTCCATTGACCACTACAAGGTCATTGATCTAGTCTATGAAGACCCTTTTCTATCAACCCCTGAGGAGGCTGTGAAGATTAAAGCTGGTACTGAGGTATGGGGTCTACTGTCCACTTATCAGACTCCAAGGGCTGAGAGAAGGGCCAAATGGATTGGACCTTTTGAAGTTCAGTCAACATGCCAGCGTAGGAAGGTTGTGATAAAGGATGCTGAAGGCCGGTTCTTCCAAGTCAAAAAGGAGCGCCTTCGTTTCTTTAAGGAGAGCTATCAGCCTCCATGACACCTCAGGTCGCTTCTTTCCTTTACCTATCTTGTTTACCATGTTTTGCTTTGTTTTGATTGATTGGATTGTTGCATGAGTTAGTGAGATAAGTGTGAGGGAAGGAGCTTACCAGTAGGAAAAAGTAGTCTAGTTTTAGCTTGTAGTTTTTTTATTTTAATAATTTTCCCCTTTATGTTCTTGTCTTCTTCCTTGCTTCCTTTGTGCTTAATTGTCTACTTGGTCAAGCATTGAGGACAATGCTTTGTTCAAGTGTGGGGGAGGGAACCAAGGGATTGATTTTCAATGTTGTGTTTTTCTGTGCTTAATGAAAAATCTGGTTTTCTAAAAATTTTCAAAATTTTGATTGATTTTTGAACATAATTTGAAGATTTTTGAGTTAAAATTTTTGAAAATTTTGCTTCAAGTAACTTACACTTGAATTTGTGTATTCTTGGACTTTGGTAAATGTATATGAACTTGTATGGATACTCATGAGAATTGCTATTTGTTTAAAGTTGATTGTTTTAGTTTCATTGGTCACAATTCTTCAAGCTTGCTTTTATATTGATTGAGTTAATGCATTGTGATTAATCTGGAGTACAATTAATCTTTGTGCATGAGCATTTGAGATTTAGCCTTGTTGGAAGATTCTTTGAGCCTAATTTTCATTCATAGTGAGTTGCATCCACTTACATCTTCTACTTTCTAGAACTTGTTCTAATTCTTAATCAAGACTTAGTTGCATTTATATGATGAGCATGATAGAGGCATTCTTTTCTAAACCCTTTCATTCCAAACACAAACCCATATGATTTTATCCATTGCTAACCATTTGAGCCTTCATCTTTTCTTAAGTGCCAAGAGATGCATTATACATTCAAGTTTCCAACATTTTTACTATTCTATTCATGATGTGTTAAACTTTGTCTTCTTGGGTTTTGAATTGCAAAAAAAAAAAAAAAGAGAGAGAGAAAAGAGAAATAGAAAAAGGCAAAGAAATAGAAGAAAATGTTTGAGAAAAGCCAAAGAAAGAAAGATCAAAATAAAATGGTACCAATAGAATAAAATTTTGAAATAAGGCAATTCATTGGTGGTTTGAAGAACAAAGTTGTGCTTTAGAGAAATAGAGTAAATGTAGTTGGAAACCTTTTCTAAAATGCTTGGTGCTTAATCATTTCATATCTTTTCACCTCATCTTATTTCATTTAACCCTTCCCATTATCATAACCTTAAAAGTCCTCTTGATCATTACATTCATGCATTAGAAGTGGAGAACTAGGATTTAACAAGCTTATGGTAAAGTGGTTGATTAAGTGGATTTGAGAGAGAATTACCCCAACTTGGTGAGTAGAGTGAAACAGTTTCGTATCTAGAGTGTTTTCTCTTTTGTTCATTCTATTGCATTGACTGTACTCTACTTTAATCCCTTCTCATTGACTTAAATCGCTATGATTGCTTGTTTGAAGAGTTGGGTTAATGGCACTACTGCTTTCTTACTTTGAATTCATAGGAGTTCCCATTTGTATCATTACTATTTTCTTGCTTAGGTTTTGTATTGCCTTTGTCCAGGAGTACAAAGGTCTAAGTGTGGGGGAATTTGATTGAGCTCAAGATATTATTATCTTTTCATTACTTTATCCATGATTTTGTGATACTTTCTGGCCCTTTTTAATGATAATTGTGCTTAATTTAGATTTAGAGTCCTTACTTTAAGTTAGTGTCATTTTGAGGATTAAATTGTCATAATTGGTTGTTAATTGGATTCAATTGATTTCTAGGACAATTGATACTTCAATTTGTTGCTTTTTTATTGTAGGACACTAAAGATTGGGGCCAGAATTGAAGAACTCAAGGCAAAAGAAGCAGGAAAGGACCCTCTGCCTAAGTTCGCCGCGGCAAAAATCCATCCGTGAAGAAAGGTCTCTCTGCCATGTTTCGCCGCGGCAAACCTATTCTTCGCCGCGGCGAACCTCTCGAATCAGCAAATCTCAGACCCGACCATTTCGGGAAATTTTGACCTACCCATCCCCAGAAACCGACCCATGCACGCAAGTTTCGGGTTAGAAACCCTATTTTGGGTATGATGAGAGGGGATGACATTATTCAGCCACCACCTCTCGTTCTTCATCTCTCTCTCTCATCTCCACCTCAGAAACCCTAATCCCATTTCCATTTCTTCCATCTGCTGCTGCCATGGCTGAAGAACAATACCTAGTTGGAGTTGATTCAAGAGTTATGACTAGCTAAGCTTCTCAACTCTTGAATATGGTGGAAGAAGCATGAGTTCAAGGAGCTTCAAAGGGGAGTTAGCTTCATCCATAAGTTCTAGTTCTTTATTTATGAACTTCTAGGTCTTAGGATTTGTAAATTTGGGCTGAACTATTTTGATTATGGTTGTAATCAATTCTGGATGATCATCTTGTGTATTGGATTATTAGTGTTGAATTTGAGCTTCAATACATGTGGTTACATGTATGTTTCTATGCAACTCTTTTGATACTCTCCTCCTTGCATGGTATTGTTTGATTGTTGAGTTAATCTAGGCTTGCATTAAACCAAGTGCATTAATTAATCTTAATACACACACTAAGTGAGCTTAATAGGATCTTATGAAATGGGTGACATTGATTAAGATCCTAGACTTAAAGAGTTCTTTAAGGTTTTTCATTTAGAAAACTTGGTGATTTCTACTCCCAAAATTATTTTTGAACTATGATTGTTCAAAGCTGTATTCAAGAGATTACATATCATTAACTTCACTTCATTACTACTATCTTAGAAAAATCCAAAAACATAGTAACTTAGATTTGAATTAATTGCATTTAGTTTTGGCATTTCATTAATGGCTAAAACACCAAAACCCCCTTTTTCATTACTCTGCATAGCATTAATCTAACTTAGACATCTAATTTAGGCTCCCAAAAGAGAACGACCCGAGTTTGCACTACTGCATAGCTTGGATAAATTTTTGAGCGAGAACCTCTAAGTGAACGACAATTAAGGCTCTCTTTCACTTGCTTATTCTCTTTTTATTTTGCTCAGGAGCGCAAATCTCTAAGTGTAGGGGAGTTGATTTGACCAAGTTTTATTATGTTAATTCATGTCCAGTTGCATATTTTTAGAAGATTTAATTGGTTTAAAATGCATGTTTTGATGTGAATTGTAGTGAATTGGATATTACAAGTGCTTAAATTGATTTTCAGGTCAAAGGTTAAGCGAAAAATATCTCCAAAGGACTTAAATTCGAGGAAATTGCAGTTAAGGCCCAAGAAATTGTAGGAATACCAAAAAAGGCCCAGCTAAATACAGCTATTCATTTTGACTAGTTAGTCGCGACGAAATGTATGCTTGGTCACGACGAAAAGGGCACTGACATAGAATCAGGTTTTAAACCTCAGATTGCAATTTTAGGAAATATACCACGTGAGCCAGCCACCATTCACAGTCCAGATACTCCCATTTTTGTCTCCTAGGGTTCTTCAAGAGTTCTTGAGGTTCTCTCATCGATTCCCACCAATTTCTACCCCTTTTCCACCTCATTCCATCAATTTTCTACATCATTTATTATCCGCCTTTATTTGTTATGGCTGGTGTTGTGACTTCGGAGCTTGGAGGAGCTGTTTCTAAGGTCATGAGAGGCTAGAATGTTTTACCTTGAGGAGTTATGATGGAAACCAGAGCTTGGGACTTAATTTAGGGAGTTTTACGTCATCTTTTGCATTGTTTTGATAACATTTCAGTTGTTCTTAGTTGGAAATTTTGTATTGTTGTTAAAGCTGAACTTCATTGTTATTATCTTGTTATTTTATATTGGATTCTAAGAATTTATGCCTTAGTATTCATTTTGTAATGAGAATTCTGCTTTTAGTCTTGTGAATTTAATTGGTTTCAGTCCAAGTTTGGTTTTGATTAATTGTGATACCTTGCTAGCATAATTGGTTATTGTGTTCAAGTTGTTGTTGCCATTGCATCAATCTCACCAAGTATCATTCATAAGGGTGGTTAGTTTTGTTGTGAGTCTTTGGGTCAAAGGTTTCATTAATATACTAATTTACCTAAGTTTGGAAGGTTTTCTAAACTAGTTAAGATTAGTTTTAAGTAAACTCCCTGCATATTTTGAAGTGATAAAGGCTTAATCAATTCTCCAAGGGGCATTTTTATCAATTGAGTTTTCAAACTATCCATTTAATTGCTTTCTTCATTACTGTTTTAATTCAATTTAAAAAGACCAAAAAGAAATTTACTTCTTTTAATTGCAACTTAATTTAGTTTTTGCAATTCCCCCTGGTTTTATCTTTTCACACAGTTTTGTCACTTAGATTACATAGGATCAAGTCAGGCTCCTCAAAGCGAACACGACCCGGATCATACCACTATAGTGCTTTCCTATCTGGAATTGAATTGTTTTTGAGAGCCCATAACAACTAAGGCTTCATCATTGGGCTTCTGTTATGAAGTTCAATCTAACCTCTGAATTCAACTCTAATTCTCTCAGAGGTAAAATCAGGGCTTTGTTCCTACAGCCCACCAACATGTTATGGGATGACAATGAATTCAGTCTGACTACCACATCGATTTTATGGAAGGGCATACATATTAAGTCTATGCCAGTACAACAGTGCTCATAATAAACTATACAATTTAAGCACACATTAGAGGTAATTACCCTAGCGTGCGTTAGTGTGGACACATGTATATCATATGGCAACGTATTCATAATCAAGCTAAGTCTTTTAATGCAGGTATATGAGATAAAAGCATGACTATTACCCAAATCAAACATTGCAATCACTGGGGAATTGTTAATCATGATCTTACCTTGGATTATCTCTAAAGATTTCCGGGCTTCTTCCCTAGTGAGGGCAAACACTCAGCCTTGAGTGTGCTGTTGTGCCTTTTTAGTGTTCTGTAGGCATTCTCTTGAGAAATGTCTAGGTTTGCTGTATATGTAGCAAATATTTTATCCAGCCATGCATAGTCCATCACTATGATTCTTGCCATACTTTGCACATTCCTTGCCCTTCAGTGGCTTGCTGCCTTTCTTGCTCTTACGGTTGTCCCATGGTTGCTTCTTCTTCTTACTTACAGTAGATGAGGTGCCACCCTGACCTCCTTGGCCTGCCTTCTCTACTTTAGGAGTAGGCTTGCCCATTAGGTGATGGTTCAAATTATTCTTCGTGATTTGGCAGGCCTCAATTGCCTTGTTGAATTGCTCAAATTATCTGGAAGCAATCATCCCCCTTAAGCACTACTTCAGCCCTCGAACCATCTTCTCTGTCGTCTACCTCTCGTGGTCTTGGTAATAGAGATAGCTTGAGTAGTGAGAGAGATAGATGAACTTAGCCAGGTACTCATTGAATGGTTCATCATCTTTCTGCTTCAGGGTTAGAAATTCTGCTTCACTCTCGGTTTGACTAATCTCGGGAAGTATTTCTCATATAATTGCTCTAGGAACAGTTTTCATGTCACCCTCATGTTCTAAGCATCCAGAAGAAGTTCAGTATTCTTCCACTAGCGATCAACATCTTTCTCCAACTTGTAAATTGCCATTTGGACCTTTCACTCCATCAGGCAGTCTAATACTTTAAAGATCTTCTCTAGGTGGTTAATCCAGTCTTCCACCACTTGGACATCAAATACTCAGTTGAATGATAGTGGGTTGTGTTTACAGAAGCGAGTCGTCCACTGCTGGATGCTGTCATGGTCTATAGCTGGCATTACTAGTCTAGGCAATTGTTCTGATGCTTGTGCCATGAAGGTTTCTTCCTCTGGCTACCTCTTGTTGAGGTTAGCCATTGCCATTGCTATTGCTACAGCTATTGCGGTGTCTCTCTCTTGTTCCTGGTGAGCTTCTGCCGCCCTTATATCCTTAATGGTATTTTGTTATTGCTCAAGACGATCCAGAATTAACTGTAGTAGATCGGGAAGAACCCTTGCATCCTGTAACATCCAAACTTTTGGGCCTAGAAGTACTAGAAATAGCCTGAATTAGATAGGCTACTAGACCCCTTTTTACCAGAAGTCCCAAAGATAAGAAAGGAAGTCAAAGTTGTTTTAGGGACTAAACTGCAAAGTGAAAGTTTTCAGGGGCTCAAGTATAATCAAGGCTAGAGGCTCCAATAAAGTCTCCAAGGCCTAGAGAGAGAAAAAAAGGCTAGATACAGGCCAAAGGTTAAGTTAAAAACCTCAAAGAGAGGATTGTATGAAGTTAAGTCCAAGCAGGGACTAAACCATAAATTCAGAAAGTTATGACCAACAGGGGTAAAAATGGAAGAGTATACAGAGAATTCCAAGAAAATCCCAAAAAATGGGAAATAATATTCTAAGTCTCTTCTGTAAAGAGAAAAGGCGAAAAATACCCCTGAGGTAGCTTCAATGGAATTTATGAGGTTATGGCCGGTAAAAAGTATACCATTTGAGGTAATTATTTGAGATAGCAAGAGACCTCAAAAATGCATACAAAAATGAGATTAAATGGTTGAAAGGTTGTACTAATTTATAAAATTAGTCCCACAACCAAAAGGCTAGTGGAGTGGCTTTAATAATTAAAAAGCTGATTATACCGATAAAAGAGTATTTTAGTAAATGAATTTTATCCAAGGCTTAAAGGAAGTGTTATGGCCTAAGAAAATTCATAGATACTCTCTAGAATAAAAGGGAAATTATGGAGTAGACAGAAGAATTTTCTGAGCTCTGAAAGATGAAAAAGAAAGCCGGAGAAACATAGGCCAAGTAAATTCGGAGGAAATTTAAGGATTAAGTTTTGATCCAACGGCTAGGATCTAATCTCTCATCTCCTCCACCACTTTTATGACACTTGGAATCTCCTAGAAGGATGAGGTAAGGATGATGCAAGAAGATGATGCAATGATGATGTAAGAGTTAACTTGAAGTTTCAAGATTGCCCTTACCCTTTCTATTAGCCACCAAAGGCATTTTGGTCCATTCAAGCTAAAGTTTTGGCTATAAATATCCCACCTTGGAAGAGCATTTTGGCATCCATTTGTAGAGAAAAAAATCCACAAAAATCTAGAGAAAAACGTAGGGGTGAAGGCCAAGAAGAAGGAACAAGGTTCAAGCATCAAGATCAAGGTATGTGATGGTTGTAGCATCTGATTTGATGCTTATTTGAAATAAGTTAATCTTTGTATCTGATTCTAAAATTTGACATGATTAAAGTATACTCTGTAAGCTTTAAATCCATGGATAGAACACTTAATTTGGATATGTGCATGATTTATGGGGATTTTTCAAAGTTAGGGTTTGAAATCTGAAAATAGTGTTTAACCTTTGGAAGAGGATCAGATTCCGTACAATTTCAGTACTGTTCAGCATAGAATTAGTTCCTAAAACTATTTTTCATTGAAAGAGAACTTAAGGACCTTTCTGTGAGACTTGGAACCACTCAGTTTTGATTTTTCTAGAATTAATTATGAATTTTCAAATTTGAGCAAAAATTCTGGAATTTTTGTGTGAACAATACCCGTGAAGCAAAATTTTCAGATTTGATCTTTTTGATTCTAAGACCATCTAAAGCGGTCCTCATTGACAAGAAATAGATCCTAAGGATGGGAAATAATGAGATTTATGTTATAAAAGCTAGAAAGAAAATCCTAAAACCTAGAGAAAGGGTTGAGGTTTAAGAGAGGTAGTTTTGGACATTATGTAATCTCTTGGTCCTAATGGATTGTATGATCATTATGACTATGTTTAAGACCTTTGGAATATCCAAGAGGATGTTTGGAGATGTTGACCAAATACCCATATGGTTGGAAAGTCAAGGGAGTCAAAGGAAAAGTAAGAGGAAAGCTTGAGGTGCAAGGTAGTGAACTTACCTATTGTCATTGCTTGATGTCGTATGCTTGTGTGTTGCTGCGTACATGTTATCTAAATGTTATTATGACATGTTTTAGCTACTGTAATTGCTATTCATGATGAGTAGATTATGTCTCCATGGCCATGCATCAAGAAGTTAGCTTTGAGCATGCTAATAATCACTAATTAACAAGAGAATAAACAAGTTGCATGTAGTGCATTAGTATCCATCTAGCATGATTAATATGGTATTGTTTGCTACTAAGATTCTGTCAAATCTCATCCCCTCCATAACCAACCATTTAGGTCAATCATCAATGGGTAATAATGGCATGAGAAGCAAGGAGAAGAAAGTGGAGAATTGTTCATGTTAATGAATGATATTACTATTCAATGTGTAATTCTCCTATTATGTAATTTATGTTGTGGATGCCAATGATGCCATGTAATTAATTATAATAGTTATGGCATGAATGAAAGTGTATGAGCATGAATGGGAAAGAGTAAGCCCATGTTATGTATGCCAAAGAAATAAAAAGAATTAAAGTAAAGAGATGTTAAGGGATAAAACATAGGTCCTGGAGCAAGGAGTTTGTAGCTCTAGTTTGACTTATCAAATGAATGAGTTAAGTCACGAGATTTGGCAGACTCATAGGGCACATCCCAAGCTTTAAAACAAGAGGTAGATCACCTCAATTGGATGTGTACAAAAGGAGATACAAATTTCTAAAGTTGAGGCATAGAATCTGGAAGTTCCAGATTTTATGAAATGAATAGTAATATTTATTAATTAAACTATACGAATTAGGTAAGGATAAGTCTAATTGGATATTTTTTTTCTTAAAGAGCATCAAAATAGCTTTCTGTAAAATTTTAAAACACCTCAATACAATTTTTATGGAATTAGTTATGAATTTTTGAAATTGGGCCTATAATCTGGAAATTAAACAGTAAATAGTAACGCGAGTAATTATGTTGAAAGTTTAAATCCACGGGCTTGTGTCGTGATCTTCTTAAACCATAACGTTTGCAAATGCGTACTCTAAGGCATTAAAGGAAGGACGTTTCATTTTGGTATCAGAGCAGAGGTTCTGGCAAGTATCTAAACAAAATAGAGGTTCTTGTAAGTGTTTAAACAGAATAGAAGTTCTGGTAGAGGTTCTTACCAAGGTATAAGCAAAGTATTGGTTCAAGCAAAGCTCAGTATGAGGGAAAACCTAAATTAAAAAAGTAACGGGTTACTAAGATTGGTCCAGCTGATGTTAAGATATTGAGGCATTTTTTCCAAGAGAAATAGACATAAAAGAGGAGTAAGGAATGATAGAGAGTAACTTGAGAGATAGGTAGTCGCTGCTAAGAGACTCCCCCTTAGGAGAGGAATGGTTGGGCTAAGAGAGCTTGGCCAGAGAATGAGTCAAAGTTGAAGGATGTCTCCAGAGGGTAATTGCTAAGAGTATGGTAAGCCAGTAAGGTGTAGGAGTCCAGACCCTAATAGGGAAATAGGGTGACAACCTAAGCCTCGGGTGATTGGTTAAAGGTGCCTGACTGGAATGTCACACAGTAGAGATGTTGTAAGGATCAATGCCTGCTGTGTAATATGGTCACTTTATAATTAGCATATGACCATAGAAATAAATGGTTAAGGGTACAGTAAGCCAGGCAGAGGTATAAATCAATGCCCTAGCAAGAGAACCAAATGTTGACCTATACCTTAAGTAATCGATGTGACCTCAAGGTAACAGGATGAGATGTTTGAGGTTTGTTCAAATCCTTGAATAGAGGTAGAAATCCCTAAGGGATAGTGAACCAAGAGGAACAAACATTAAATGATAATGAATGAAGGGTCAATGATGACCTAGATACCAGACCTAGATACCATACAGCAAGGTGATTAAATGTTCACCATGTGATGGGATGAGGGTATAGTGATTAATACCTGACCATAAGAATAATTGGTCAAGAGTTAAAGAAAGTTAGAAAGAGTAAAGTGAGGCAAGATCCCTCTTGAGGACAGAGATAAAAGGAAATGAATAAGAACATGATAGTGGATGGTTGCATTGGGAACTAATGAGCAGAGAGAGATAAGCAAATTCCTGGTGATACCTAGAGCTCAATAATGCTTAGATACATGATAATGTCAGGGACTAAATAGTATTCTTTTATGTCCCTAAGGCATCCAAGAGTGTGCAACCATTTAACTCAGGCCATTAACAAATATAAGGAATGAGATTCCTATAGATAGATGCCACTGCCTATAAGATTGAGTAATCCAGTAGAGAGGCTCCTTTTGATAGGTATATGGTATTCAAGGAATGTACCCTGGTAGATATTGCATATGAGGAAAGTCTTGACCATGAAGTACCTCTCTAAGATTGGGGAAGTGGTTCTCTAGATCAGAGTGATGCTGCTCTAGTAAGAGTAAGCTATCCTCTGAAGAAATGAAACAAAAGTAAGTGGCTAAGTTGATAATGCTCCAGTAAGAGTAATTTGTCCTCCCACAGGAAAAGTAAAAGCAGCCGAGGCAAGGCACAGGGTACTACAATTACTTAAGGAATACTGAAGGGTACTACGATTACTTAAGGAAAAGTAAAAGCAGCCAAGGAAAGTAAAAGCAGAGAGAGTGAAACTGGTTAAGACAACAGAAGCATGATATGCAAACAGATGCTCCTTGAGCTTAACAGGGTACTACGGAATACTGAAGGATAATGAGAATGTGATGATATAAGTCCTCTCCTAATGTTGTCTAAATTGTTAAGAGACAGCAAGGACTGCAGAGTCCTAAGACAAGGCAGGCTGGCATTGATGCAATGGCAAGTTAATGGGCTCTAAAGATGAGCTAGTGCCTAAGCATTAGAAAGGCACAAGAAAAGGAAAGTGGCCTAAGGAAGCTAAAACTAAGGGCTAAAGAAATATGGGAAGCCTAAGAATTCTAGGAGTTGACAGAAAGGATTGAGTAAGGCCTAAGAAGACAATACTGATATCTGTGATCAGTCTTGGGGAATAATCAATCAAGTTACTAGTTGAGTAGAGGTGACTTCTTTTATTACTCAACTCTATGGTCTAGAGTCTCCTAGAGATCCTAAGGTGACTCAAATTGATAATAGTATTCCAGGGTCACGATGGATCCTAAAGAGGCTTACGGTAGAGCGTAGTAGCTCCCGAGGTCATAGTAGACTAAGCCTAAGAGAAAATGGCTGAGCCATAAGGGTAAGAGTATAGTACCTCTTTGGGAAGACTATGACCAGAGATGAGTTTAAGATACTACAATCTCCTTCAGCGGTGGACTAATATAGAGAGAGTACCTTTGACTTGTTCCAGACACCTTTATTGTTGATTAGACTAGGCTCAATTCTATTCTAGTCAAAGAAGGAAAGAAAGGAGATATGCCCTTAAAGTAAAGAGAAATAGCAGGGTATACAGCAAAGAATAGACAAAGGCTGTATTAAGAGAATCCAAAATGCCATGGTATAGTAAAATACCACAAAGACAGGTATACTGTCATGGTATTATGAGTGTAAAGTATAGAAAGAATGTGAGCAATGGTGACAAAATGCTTAAAAGCAAAGGTTATGCTCATATAAGTGACAGAAAAGTATAAAACAAAAAGTCATGTAAGTATGAAGTCCAGGGTTGAAACCGAAAACGATGTATCATGAAAAGTTGAAGAGGTCAAAGTTAAGTATAAGTAGGGACATTCTCCTCAGTTAACCTCTTGTTAAAGGTAAGAATAGAGGGTTGACTCAGAATTTCGAGGACGAAATTCTTTTGAAAGGGAGACAATTGTAACATCCAAACTTTTAGGCCTAGAAGTACTAGAAATAGCCTGAATTGGATAGGCTACTAGACTCCTTTTTAGCAGAAGTCCCAAAGATGAGAAAGGAAGTCAAAACAGTTTTAGGGACTAAACTGCAAAGTGAAAGTTTTCAGGGGCTCAAGTATAATCAAGGCTAAAGGATCCAATAAAGTCTCGAAGGCCCAGAGAGAGAGAAAAAGGCTAGATACAGGCCAAAGGTTAAGTTAAAAACCTCAAAGAGAGGATTGTATGAAGTTAAGTCCAAGCAGGAACTAAACCGTAAATTCAGAAAGTTATGACCAATAGGGGTAAAAATAGAAGAGTATACAGAGAATTCCAAGAAAATCCCAAAAAATGGGAAATAATATTCTAAGGCTCTTCTGTAAAGAAAAAAAAGATGAAAATACCCCTGGGACAACTTAAATGGAATTTTTGAGGTTATGACAGGTAAAAAGTATACCGTTTGAGGTAATTATTTGAGATAGCAAGAGACCTCAAAAATGTATACAAAAATGAGATTAAATGGTTCAAAGGTTGTGCTAATTTATAAAATTAGTCCCGCAACCAAAAGGCCAGTGGAGTGGCTTTAATAAATTAAAAAGCCGATTATACCGATAAAAGAGTATTTTAGTAAATGAATTTAATGCAAGGCTTAAAGGAAGTGTTATGGCCTAAGAAAATTCATAGATACTCTCTAGAATAAAAGGAAAATTATGGAGTAGACAGAAGAATTTTCTGAGCTCTGAAAAGCCAAAAAGAAAGCCGGAGAAACATGGGCCAAGTAAATTCGAAGGAAACTTAAGGATTAAGTTTTGATCTAACGGTTAGGATCTAATCTCCCATCTCCTGTCACATCCAGCATTATAGTAATTAGAGATAAGAAATATTCTCAAATTATTGGAGATTAAAAATAATAAGGAAAAGTTAAAGGATTTTGGTGGAAAATAATTACAGTAATTTTCCAAGCCAATTATAGGAAATTGACTAATTAAAGAAAATTGGTCAAATGTAAATAAGGAAAAATATTTTTGAGCTTTGGAAAATTAAGAAAAAATAGGGATAATATCCTTTGAGAGTTATATGAAATTATAAAGTTAGTTTTATGACCAAATTACCCTTAGAGAAATTATAAAAGAATTTAAGGGTGATTTAGGCTAATTAAGGGATTTTATTTGGGAAATTCCAAATAAATAAATTAAGGGGAATAAAATTCCAAGAAAATTCATATGAGATCCTAAGGAATTATATGAGATTATGGAATTAGATGAAGACCCTCGGGTGTCCAAGATTTTTCCAAATAAATGTGAAAAGTGAAAAAATCCCTAAAGAGAAGGGAATTAATTTTCCTTTATATTTAATTATTAGGAACTTAATTTTGAGACAAAGAGGGCAATTTGGAAAGATAATAATGAGGAGAATAAATTAAGGATCTGACAGAAAATAATTACAGAGGCTAAGCTACTGTAATTATAGAAAAGAAATTAAACTCAAAGCCTAAAGTATACCGATAAAGCAAGATTGGTGTCTTGCAAATCCAAGGGATCTTATTGAGCCATGTGTCAAGCTCTTGAAGGAGAAGATTTGAATTAGCCAAGTGTCATTCCATAAATGGAGAGGATCTTGACTTTAGTAATTAATTTCATTTGGAATTATGTTAATTAGGAAAGAGGAATCAAAACTTAGTAGGGTAATGACACTTGGACTATCATTAAAGAAGGTGGTTGGGATATTTTGAAGCATTAATCAAGCTCTTCTCTCCCCTAATTTTAGATGCTCATTTCGACCAAGGAGGAAAAGGGAGAGAAAAGAGAGAGTTTGAGAGAAAACAAGAAGAAAGGGAGCACCTTTGGTCATTCAAGCAAGCTTTCAAGGTTAGATCTTGGTTCTAGGGGTGTTCTTACTTTGTTTTCTTTTCTTTTTATGGTTAAAAATCAGTCTCCTCCCTCTCTTGATGTTGACCGAACTGATTAATAAAAAGGGGAAAGAAGTTTTGATCATCACACTTGCTAAGACACAACAACACAAGCTAGATCCTAGTATTTGCAAGTGAGTTTAAGTTGTTTTAAAGCATTTTTCATGGTTGTTTTCTTGAGTGATCATTTTGGCCAAGTGAGAAACTGAACCCTAGGATGAGTTTTTCATTGTTTTAAGGCTTCCACGATGCTTAAAATGAGGAATGGTGTAGGGTAAACTAAAAGGAACAAGTGTTGGAAGCTTTAAAGCAAAGTTGTGATTTTTGGTTTAAACCCTCTAGTGGTTCGGTCAAGGTGTGGCTGGAAGGAGCAATTTTATTTTCATAAATCTAAGCCCATTTTTGGAATTTACATGAAAATTCATGTAGGATTAAGTCAAGAAGTGATTTTTAGGGTTAAAGAGAACCAAGTTCAAAAATAGTGAACAAAGGAGGGAACTTTATGGTTCAAAAATCATTTTGATGTATGTTCTTGCTTTTTCATCTTTGGATAATGATTATGGCTGCCTTTGTTGATGGATTATATGGTTAGGGTTTGATATTTGTCAAGGGAAAGAGGAGAAGGAAGAAAAGCTAAGACTTTTGGAGCAAGGTAGTAAGTTAAACCTAGCTACTACCACTAACTAGCATTATTGATTATTGTATGGTTAATTGCTATTATTGTGGTTGAGCTTTCTTGATTGTTATGTGGCTGCTCTATGTAGTATCTTGCTTTGGCCTTTGCATGTTTGAGTTTGCCAAATGATAAGCATGTTAGTTCACCAATAGTAGCTAATATGATCATGCATAATAATGATGCTTGCTTGGTGCTATAGTTGGTTAATTTTCTACTGGGATTTTCAAAAATCTCATCCCCCAAAAATAATGTAACATTTTAGAACCTGAATCCTCCAAGAGAAAGCTATAGATTGAAGGCTAATTTGTGGGGTTTAGCCACAAAAATTCGTGAGCTCATTTTGGTTATGTAAATATTAAACTAACAGTGCTGGAAGCACACTGACACTGACTGGTTCATGTGACTTTTTGATTATGCTCCTGAATGCTTTTAATCATGAAATTTGGCATGATGAAAGATAACGTCCTGGGCTTCAAATTGATAGCTAATATGTTAAAAATGGAACAGTATACGATTTATAATAATTTTTCAAAGTTAATGGTCAGAATCTGGGAACCAAAGTTTTTGGCAAATGGACAGTGTTGCTTTTCTCAAAAACCTGATGCTTTCTCATAAAGAATTGGATAATGAGATTATTTTTTCTTGAACGAGGACTTAAAGAGCTTTAAGTAGAATTTTGAACCACCCCAATTGGATTTTTGTAGAATAAGTTATGAATTTTTGAAGTTGGGCCAGAAAAACTGGATTTTTACCCGATGAACAGTAAAAATCCGAAAATTAGCGTTTTTATAGGAAAAAAATTGAGCCCAAGACCAGCCAATGTGGTCTAAAATGATTTTGAAAAGAACCTAAGTCAATATAATAGTAAGGTGTGACATCTCCTCCACCACTTTTGTGACACTTGGAATCTCCTAGAAGGATGAGGTAAGGATGATGCCAGAAGATGATGCAATGATGATGTAAAAGTTAACTTGAAGTTCCAAGATTATCCTTACCCTTTTTATTAGCCACCAAGGGCATTTTGATCCATCTAAGCTAAAGTTTTGGCTATAAATACCCCACCTTGGAAGAGAATTTTGGCAGCCATTTGTAGAGGAAAAAATCTGTAAAAATTTAGAGAAAAACGTAGGGTTGAAGGCCAAGAAGAAGGAACAAGGTTCAAGCTTTAAGATCAAGGTATGTGATAGTTGTAGCATCTGATTTGATACCTATTTCAAGTAAGTTAATCTTTGCATCTAATTCTGAAATTTGGCATGATTAAATTACACTCTGTAAGCTTTAAATCCATGGGTAGAACACTTTATTTGGATATGTGCATGATTTATGGTGATTTTTCAAAGTTAGAGTTTGAAATCTGGAAACAGTCTTTATCCTTTGGAAGAGTATCAAATTCTGTACAATTTCAGTACTGTTCAAAATAGAATTGGTTACTGAAACTATTTTTTGTTGAAAGAGAACTTAAAGAGCTTTCAGTAAGACTTTGAACTACTCAGTTTTAATTTTTCTAGAATTAATTATGAATTTTTAAAATTGAGTAAAAATTCTGGAATTTCTGTGTGAACAGTACTCGTGAAGCAAAATTTTCAGATTTGATCTTTTTGAATCTAAGACCATCTAAAGTGGTCCTAAATGAATGGGAAAGAGTAAGCCCATGTTATGTATGCCAAAGAAATAAAAAGAACTAAAGTAAAGAGATGTTAAGGGATAAAACGTAGGTCCTAGAGCAGGGAGTTTGTAGTTCCAGTTTGACTTATCAAACGAATGAGTTAAGTCACGAGATTTGGTAGACTCAGTGCACATCCCAAGATTTAAAACTAGAGGTAGATCACCTCAATTGGTTATGTACAAAAGGAGATATGAATTTTCAAAGTTGAGGCATCGAATCTGGGAGTTCCAGATTTTATGAAATGAATAGTAATATTTATTAATTAAACTGTACAAATTGGGTAAGGACAAGTCTAATTGAATATTTTTCCCTCAAAGAGCATCAAAATATTTTTTTGTAGAATTTTAGAACACCTCAATACAATTTTTATGGAATTAGTTATAAATTTTTGAAGTTGGGCCTGTAATCTGGAAATTAAACAGTAAATAGTAACGCGAGTAATTATGTTGAAAGTTTAAATCCACGGGCTTGTGTCATGATATGCTTGAGCCATAGCGCTTGCAAATGCATACTCTAAGGGGTTAGAGGTAGGATGTTTCACGTCCTGAGCTAGGGCTCTCTCTGGTGAAAGGTTTCATCGAGTTTTAGCCATTGTGTTTAATTAATCAAATAGCATAACAAAGCAACAAGAAGTAAACATCATGCTTAGATTTCATTTAATAAAATATGCATACATTATTCAATGTTTTAGCACCAGTCATCAGCAACACAGTTCAAAACATACATACACCAAGCAATGTCAGCCTAACCTACTATGGTTAGTTGTACCAAGATACATCCTACGTTAACGATATGAGGGTCGTAGTCGTCTAAAGGAAATAAACAATAACAAAACCCTTGAGGCTCTAGATCAATCCTTCATATCATCTCCAAGTATGCAGTTCAGGCGGATAATCTTGTATGTCTAGAAAGGGGTGCCAGGTGTAACATCCCAACTTTGTGCCTAGAGGTACCAGAAATAGCCTGAATTGGATAGGCTACTAGACCCCTTTTGAGCAGAAGTCCCAAAGATGAGAAAGGAAGTCAAAGCAGTTTTAGGGACTAAACTGCAAAGTAAAAGTTTTTAGGGGCTCAAGTATAATCAAAGTTAGAGGCTTCAGTAAAGTCTCGAAGGCCCAAAAGAGAAAAGAGGCTAGAAACAGGCCAAAGGTTAAGCTAGAAACCTAAAAGAGAGGATTGTATGAAGTTAATCTAAGCAGGGACTAAACTGTAAATTCAGAAAGTTATGACCAACAGGGGTAAAAATGAAAGAGTATACAGAGAATTCCAAATAAATCTCAGAAAATGGGAAATAATATTCTAAGGCTCTTTTGTGAAGAAAAAAGATAAAAATACCCATGAGGCAGCTTAAATGGAAGTTATGAGGTTATGGCCGATAAAAAGTATACCGTTTAAGGTAATTATTTGAGATAGCAAGAGATCTCAAAAATATATACAAAAATGAGGTTAAATGGTTGAAAGATTGTACTAATTTATAAAATTAGTCTTGTAACCAAAAGGGTATTTTAGTAAATGAATTTTTAGACAAGGCTTAAAGGAAGTGTTATGGCCTAAGAAAATTTACAAATACTCTTAAGAATTAAAGGGAATTTATAAAGTAGACAGAAGAATTTTCTGAACTCCAGAAGGCTGACAAGAAAGCTGGAGAAACATGGGCCAAGTAAATTAAGAGGAAACTTAGGGAACAAGTTTGATCCAACGGCTAAGATCTAATCCCCCTTCTCCTCCACTATATTTGTGACACTTGGTGTCTTCTAGAAGAATGAGGTAAGGATGATGTAGGAAGATGATGCAATGATGATGTAAAAGTCAACTTAGAGTTCTAAGATTGCCCTTACTCTTTCTATTAGGCACCAAGGTATTTCGGTCCATTCAAACCAAAGTTTTGGCTATAAATACCTCACCTTAGAAGAGCATTTTGGCAGCCATTTGTAGAGGGAACACTCTACCAAAATTTAGAGAGAAAAATGTAGGGGTGAAGGCCAAAAAGAAGGAACAAGATTCAAGCTTCAAGATCAATGTGTGTGATGGTTATAGCATCTGACTTGATGATTATTTCGAATAATTTACTCTTTGTATCTGATTCTAAAATTTGGTATGATTAAATTAAACTCTATAGGCTTTAAATCCATGGGTATAACACTTTATTTGGATATGTGTACGATTTATGGTGATTTTTCAAAGCTAAGGTTTGAAATCTGGCAATAGTGTTTAACCTTTGAAAGAGTGTCGAACTCTGTACAATTCTGGTACTGTTAAGCATAGAATTGGTTCCTAAAACTATTTTTACTTTAAAGAAAAATTAAGGAGCTTTCAGTGAGATTTGGAACCACTAAATTTGATTTTTCTAGAATTAATTATGAAATTTCAAAGTTGAGTAAAAATTTTGGAATTTCTGCGTGAACAGTACCCGCGAAACAAAATTTTCAGACTTGATCTTCTTGAATCTAAGCCATCTAAAGTGGTCCTGATTGACAAGAAATGGATCTTAAGGATGGGAAATGATGATATTTATAATAGAAAAGCTAGAAAGAAAACCCTAAAACCAAGAGAAAGGGTTGGGGTTCAAGACAACTAGTCTTGAATATTATGTAATCTAGTAGTCCTAATAGATTGTGTGGTCATCATGATTATGTTTAGGATCTTGGAACATCCAAGAGGACATTTGGTGATGTTAATTGAATGCCCATAAGGTTGGAAAGTCAAGGGAGTCAAAGAAAAAGTAAGAGGAAAGCTTGAGGTGCAAGGTAGTGAACTTACATATTGTCATTGCTTGATGTTGTATGCTTGTGTGTTGCTGCATACATGTTATCTGAATGTTATTATGACATGTTTTAGCTACTGTAATTGCTATTCATGATGAGTAGATTATGTCTCCATGGTCATGCATCAAGAAGTTAGCTTTGAGCATGCTAATATATCACTAATTAACAAGAGAATAAACAAGTTGCGTGTAGTGCATTAGCATCCATCTAGCATGATTAATATGGTATTATTTGCTACTAAGATTCCCCTGAATCTTACCCCTCCCTAATCAACCATGTAGGTCAATCAATGATGGGCAATAATGGCATGAGAAGCAAGGAGAAGAAAGTGGAGAATTATTCATGTTAATGAATGATATTATTATTCAATGTGTAATTCTCCTATTATGTAATTTATGTTATGAATGCCTATGATGCCATGTAATTAATATAATATTTATGGCATGAATGAAAGTGTATGAGCATGAACGGGAAAGAGTAAGCTCATGTTATGTATGCCAAAGAAATAAAAAGAATTAAAGTAAAGAGGTGTTAAGAGATAAAACGTAGGTCTTGAAACAGGGAGTTTGTAACTCCAGTTTAACCTATCACATGAATGATTTAAGTCACGAGATTTGGCAAACACATAGTACACATCCCAAGCTTTAAAATAAGGGGTAGATCACCTCAATTGGATGTGTATACAAGGAGATATGAATTTTCAAAATTGAGGCATAGGATCTGAAAGTTCCAAATTTTACGAAATGAACAGTAATATTTATTGATTAAACTGTACGAATTGGATAAGGATAAGTCTAATTGGATATTTTTTCCTTAAAGAGCATTAAAATATATTTCCATAGAATTTAAGAACACCTCAATACAATTTTTACGGAATTAGTTATGAATTTTTGAAGTTAGACCTGTAATCTGGAAGTTAAACAGTGAATAGTAACCCGAGTAATTATGTTGAAATTTTAAATCCACGGGTTTGTGTCATGATCTGCTTGAACCATAACACTTAGGAATATGTGCTCTGAGGGGTTAAATGTAGGACATTTCATCAGGTAGGACCTCTACCATCTCTCTTAGCCAATCAAAAGGTTCCAGGTAAGGGTTGCCTCGTTTGTGGGCTCAATATAGCCCTCTTACACCCTAGAGGTAATCTAGGTGTACTCTCAGGCTTGTGTCCATATTCTTCCTGATATGATGCCCTAGAAACCTTTGTTTATCACTCAGCTAACCACACTGCAGATCTCATGACCAGGTAGAGTTGGGGCAAGTACAACTAGTACTAGAAGTGCCATGGTGTTACAGGGGCTGGGGGTATAACTGGTCAGGTACTGGGTCTAGGAATGTTACTTAGATGCATATCTAGGATAACAGGCCATCTGTAAGACTGAATATAAAGACTAAGGTCTAATGGTTCTTAATACAAGCCAGTTACAGGGTCTATCAGGTCACCAGATCCAAGAAGGTACAGTAACTCTTCCGCAGAAATCCCTAGCAACTCAGCATAGTGCTTGGCATAATCATTAGAGCTTACTAACGAATGGCCTGGGCTAGCGTCTCCCATAGTCCATTCCACCGGATCCTTCTCTTCAGCAAGATCAATTATGTTAGTATCCTAGTGATTTAGCCCAATTATTCTATGTTATTTCATATCATTTTAAGGGTATTTATCATAGATTTTGGCTCCTTTTGATGATAATTGTGCTTTTTATCATAGATTTTGGCTCCTTTTGATGATAATTGTGCTTAATTTAGATTAAGAGTCCTTGCTTTGAGTTAGTGTCTTTTTGAGGTTAAGATTGTCATAATTGGTTATTAATTGTATTCAGTTGATTTCTAGGACAATTGATGCTTCAAATTGTTGCTTTTTATTGTAGGACAATTGAGAATTGGAGCCAAGATCAAAGACCAAAGGATAACACAACACAAGATCAGAGTATCAGCACTAATAGAATTCGCCGCGGCGCCAAATTGAAATCTCACCAGTAATCTCTCGGGCAGACTTCGCCGCGGCGAAATCACAAGATTAGGCGGAGCTCCTCTCGGGCATGCTTCGCCGCGGCGAACTCTTCGTATCAGCAATGCTAGATCCGGATCAGAACGCGAATATGGAGCTTCTAATCATATGATCCGACCCAGATGGACCCCTAAAACCCTTAGAAATCCTATTTTCGACCATACACTCCATTCCATCACCTACAACACCTCTATTCTCCCATCCTCTTGCCTCTCCACCTCCATCTTCTTCCCCATCCATTTCCTTCATCTTTCATTCACTCCATCTCAATTCCTTCCACTCCCAGCTACCATGGCCGACGGATTCACTTCAGTTGGAGCTTTTCTTGAAGCTATGGAGAGCTAGGGTTTATCAACTCTTGAAGAATGGTGGTGTGGCTTGAGTTCCTAAGCTTCAAAGGGGAGTTTAGTTTCAGTTTGCAATTTTTAGCTATGATTTATGGCTTTCTAGGTCTAGGAGTTGTAATTTCTTAGTTAGGAACTTGGGACTGATACTGTAATTATTGGTTAATGATTACATTTGTAATTTGGATTGATTGATGTTGAACTTTGTGCTTAAATATATGTAGTTGCATATATGCTTATTGTAACTCTCATGATTCTCTCTTATCTTGCATAGTTGTGTTTGGGTACTGAGTTGATTGTGTGTTTCATTAAGCCAATTGCATGATCATTCCAAAATTACACATTAGGGAAGCTTAACAAAGTTTTCATTAATGAGTTCATTAATGTAAGCTTTGGACTCAATGAGTTATTGAGGTTGTTATTAAGAAAACCTAATGATTTGTGAAACTCCCAATATTTTAAGTGAACTATGATTGCCATCAAAGCCATTTTCAAGAGATTTCCTATCATTCATTTCCATTCCATCATTATTATCTTAAAACACCAAAAATATAGTATCTTAGGTTTGTTTTCATTGCATTTAGTTTAGGCACCATTCATTTAAGTCTTAAAAACCTAAAACCCCATTTCATTGCATTGCATGGCATTTAGTCTAGTTTAGGTAATTAATAAAGGCTCCCAAAAGTGAAACGACCCGAGTTTGCACTATACTGCATAGCTTGGATTAAATTTTGATTGAGAACCCCAAGGCGAACGACAGAAAGGCTCTCTCTTTCACCTAGTCATTGACTGATGGCTTAGATCTAGGATCCCAATCCATTGTGTTTTACATCTCGATTCCTGTAAAAACTTGTTAGTTTCTCCTCAACCAACCCCATTATCTAACAAATAAATTTAAGCAGAGTATTCTATCCTATGCCAGAACCTCTATTCTGACACCAAAAATATTACATCTTACTTCTAAAACGACTTAGAGTTCAATCAGAACCGTTGTTGACCATATTAGATGGTTTGGGCTCAAATTTTAAAAAAAAAAAACTGATTTTTAGACTTTTACTATTCATTTGTTAAAAATCCAGTTTTCTAGTTTAATTTTGAAAAATCATAACTTAATCTAAACAAATTGAAATAGATTAGTTCAAAATTTTATAGAAAGCTCTTTAAATGCTCTTTCAAGAAAAAATAATTTTGTGAACCAATTTCATTTGGGAAAGTGTCAGGTTTTTGTGGAAGTCACCACTGTCCTTTTGATAAAAATCCTTTTTTTAGATTTTGATTCTTAATTTTGAAAAATCACCAAAAATCGTGTAGTTGGCCTTCTTAACATGCCACCTATCAAACTGAAACTTAGGATGAGATCTATTATCATGCCAAATTTTGTGATTTAAAGCGTTGAAGAACTTAGTCAAAACATCACTCCAAGTTGACAGTGCAGTTAGGGTTACAGCACTGAACAAACAAAATAATTACATAACCAAAAGTCAATGAATTTTTATGGTTTGGCACAATAATTAACCTTGAATCTTTAGCTTACCCTTTGATGATTCAGCTCCTAAAAGCTTAGATTTTAGTTGGAAAGAATGAGATTTAATGAAATCCCAATAGCAAAATTAACCAACTATACCATTAACAAGCATCATTATTATGCATAACCATATTAGCCACTATTAGTGAACTAGCATTATTGTAATTTGACGATCTCAATCATACAGATGCCAAAGCAATAAAGTGTAAAGAGCAACCACATCATAATTAGCAAAGCTCATCCACATAATAGCAATTAATCATGCAATAATCAACAATGCAAAGTTAATGTTAGTAGTTAGGTTAAACTTTGCTACCTTGCTCCAAAGACTTGTGCTTTCTTTGTTTTTCTTCCTTCCCTTCACAAATGTCAAACCCTAACATGATAAATCACAAAATGAGTGGCAAGATCATCAACCATTCCATATAAAAAACAACAACATAACTCAAGTAATTCTTAAACCCTTTTAAAGCTTCCATCTTTGTTCTTGAATTTTTAGAGTTTGTTTCTTTAGCCCTAAAAATTCTCTCTCGACTCATTCCTACATGGTTTTTCATGTAGATTCCAAATATGTGCTTGGATTTTAGAAAATAAAACCCCTTCTTCCAGATTCCAACTAACTGAACCTATAGGGTTCATTATCCAAAAATCACAACTTTGGCTCTAATGCTTCCAATACTTGTTCTTTAGTTTTATCCTACACTATTTTTCATTTTGAACACAATGAAAGCCTTAAAACATTTAAAAACTCATCCTAGGGTCTAATTATTATGTCAGCTGAGCAGTCCCTCTTTCAAAGCAACAAAGAAAACTCTTCAAAAACAACATATAACTACTTGAAACCACTTGGAATAACCATTCTTTGAAGTGTTCTAACAAGTTTGAACAACAAAACTTCCTCCCCTACATAATAATCAGTTCAGCCAGCACCCAACAAGGAGGAGAAATAGAATTTTCAACCATACAACTTAAGCAAACAAGGCAAGGAACAACTTAGAACCAAAAACTAAACCTAAATCTTGGTTGGGTGGTCAAAGTTGATGGTTTTTCTCTTGATTCCACTTGAAGCTCTATCTTTTCTCTCTTGGTCTCACTTGGCTGAACCATATTCTGAAAATAGGGGGAAGGAGTGTTCTCTTAATGAGCAAAATATCTCAACTACCACAATTAATGAAAGTCCAAGTGTCAATCCCCTCTTTACTCTTGCATTTTCCTTCGTAATTAACTAAATCCAAACTAATTAATTACCAAAAGTCAAAATCCTCTCCACTTGAGGTTTGGCACTTAGCAAATTCAAATGCTCTCTATTAGGGACTTGACACATGGCAAACTGTGAGCCATTTGAAGTGCAAGACTCTAGTCTTCACTTTATTAGTGCACTTTGACTCCGGGTTTAATTTCTTTTCTATAATTACAATACTTTGGCCTCTGTAATTATTTTTTGTCATATTCATAATTTATTCTCCTTATTTTTATCTTCCCAAAATGCCTTTTTTGTCTCAGAATAAAATTCCCAATAATTAAATAAAAAGAAAAATTAATTTCCTTCTTTTTAGTGATATTTTCACTTTTCAAATGAATTAGGAAAAATCTTGGATATTTAAGGGTCTCCTTTTAATTCCATAATTTCTTATAATTTCTTGGGGTATCATAGGAATTTTCTTGGAATTTTTCAAATAAAAACCCTTAAATTGGCCTAAATTACCCTTAAATTCCTTTGTAATTTTTCTAAAGGTAATTTTTAGTCATAAAACTAATTATATAATCTCATATAATTCTCAAAGGATATTATCGTTATTTTTTCTGAGGCTTGAAAATATTTTTTTCATAATTATTTTTTATCAATTTTCCTTAATTAGTCAAATTTTCATACTTGACTTGGAAAATCTTACTAATTATTTTCCATCAAAATTCTTCTATTTCTCCTTATCATTTTTCGCCCTTAATTATTTAGAAATATTTCTCATTCCTAATTACCCTATTACTGGATATGACAAAAATTGACCCTTTTTACCCTTTAAATAGCAAAATGTAATGCATGAATCAATGTAATCAAATGAATATAAATGCATGCATAATAAGGGTAAAAGTGTTGCAAAACATCATAAAACACTTGAGAAAACCATATAAAGATAGGGCTCTATCAGCTCCCTATCAAAAAAAAATTTCCTGTTTGATTTTGGTGGTTTTTCTTACTTTTTAGGACCTTCCTAGGATCAAGAACTCTTTAGGAATTTATTGTTTTGCTTTCTTATGGCTTAGTTTAATGATAATTTAGATCTATCTTGTCTCTCTCCCTCTTTTGTAGGCGATAATACTAAGATGGGTGGTGATTTCTGAAACATCCTACCTTTAACTCCTCAGAGTACATATTAGTAAGTGTTATGGTTCAAGCAAGTCAAAATACAAACCCGTGGATTAAAAATTTCAACATAACTACTCGGATTACTATTCACTGTTTCAATTCAGATTTCTGGTCCAATTTTGAAAAATCATAACTAATTATATAAAAATTGTATTGAGGTATTCTAAAATTCTACAGAAAGCTCCTTCAATTCTCTTTAAGGAAAAAATATCAAACTGGACTTATCCATGACCAATTCATACAGTTTAATCAATAAAAATTACTATTCATTTGATAAAATTTGGAACTTCCAGATTCTATGCCTCAACTTTGAAAATCTGTATCTCCTTATGTACACATCCAGTTAAGGTGATCTAGCTCTCATTTTAAAGTCTAGGATGTGTACTATAGCTCTGCCAAATTTTGTGGCTTAACTCATTCATTTGGTAGGTCAAACTGGAGCTACAAACTCACTGCTCTATGACTTACGTTTTATCCCTTAACCTCTTTTTACTTTAATTCTTTCTATTTCTTTGGCATACATAAATTGGGTTTGCACTTTTCCAATCATCCTCATACATTTCTATTCATCCCATAAATATTATAATTAAATACATGGCATTATTGGCATCCATAACATAGATTACAAAATAGGAGAATTATACATTGAATAATAACATCATTTATTAACATCAATAATTCTCCACTTTCTTCTCCCTGCCTCTCATGCCATTATTGCCCACCATTAATTGACTTAAATGGGTGGTTAGGGAGGGGTGAGATTCAGGAGAATCTCAATAGTAAACACTATCCATAAGCATGCAAGACATAATGCAAATGCATGACATGTTATAACATTAACACATGAATGCCATGGAAAGTAAGCTATAGCATTTTATGCTTTCATAACATATAGCCAAGGCAGAACATAAAATAAACTTGCAAACATAACTTTGCAAATATTTCATCATAGCTTAATCACATCATGGCAACACAATCACATCATGCAAGCATACATATCAAGCACACAATATAGGTAAGTTCACTACTTTGTAACATAACTTTCCTCTTGCTTTTCCTATGATTCGCTTGTCTTTCCAACCCTATGGATTTTTGGTCAACACCATTAAACATCCTCTTGGATGTTCAAAGGTCCTAAAAACATCCATACACTATGCCAAATATTCATTAGAACTAAAACATTAACCTATTTCTTACTTGGTTCTTTCTTGAACATAATTGAATTATAACCTTTGAGTTTTAATTCCAATCTTCCTAAAATTATTTTCACATGGAATTCCCATGTAATTTTGTATGTAGAATCCGTTTTCAAGCTCAAAATAATCAAAATCCAATCTTAACCATTCAAAATAGTCAAGGCCAAATAGAATAACAAATTAAGGGAAAGTTGGATTTCTTGCAAAATCAACACAGAACCACTTGATTCTTGTTGTTTTCAAGCATTTAAACATATTTCTAACATCTATTTCAGCTTTCCCTAACCTCATCAATTTCGTGCAACACCTCTCCATAGGATTTCAATTATCAAAAATCCAATCAAACCAACCACCAGGCCCAAAAATAACAAGGGAGGTAGAAACTACACCAAAAAACGGCACACATACCTTGTTTTAGAGCTTGATCTGGTTTGGGATCACTTGGCCTTTCTTTCTCCCTCTTCTTTCTCTCTCTAGAAACCATTTTGCAAGAGCTTCCCTATTCTTATAGAAAGTTAGAACAAATCCTAGCTGTCAGTTCTTATTCGATCTCGGCCATCCATTCTTTCTTCTTGAATAAGTAAGCTCTCTCTCCAAGAAATATGACACTTGTCTAGGGTGATGTCATCTTGATGACATCATACTTACATCATCAAGCCACATGTCTTTAATCCAACCGCACACGTGTCTTGCATCTGACCATACACGTGTCTTGCATCCAACCATACACGTAATATCTTCTTTTCCCATCTAACCATACACTTGTCTCTTCCATATTCCTTCATCATTTTGTCATTAAAATAGGAAAGAAATTAATACAAAATTCATACAAAATATAGCCCTTAGGGATTTCTTTACCTATTTTGCCATTCTGCACCATATCAGGTACTTTTTCTGAGTCCTGACTGACCCGGTACCACTGGGATACGCTCTGGTACCATTTTCTCATCTTAATTAAATACATATATAGCCCTATCTTAGAGGAGCATAGATAAAAATAATTAGCTCTACTGACAGGCTACTTAACCTTATTGAGTCACGCAGTAGAGATTTCACTATAATGGGTAGACAAAGGATTGTCTAAAATTTTTCCATACTGCGTTTTGATTTTTATGCTGTCCATAAATATCTTCTACTGACTCAGCATGATGACTCGTAGGTGTCATGATTGCTTTTGGTGACTCAGCATGATGACTCGTAGGTGTCAGATTGCATTTGGTGACTCAGCATGCTGACTCAGCGTCGTCATGATGGTCTTTAGATATTTTCTTTCTCCTTTTCTCAGAAATATTATTAAATAATACTTAATCAGGGTTATCTTCTCCGAATTCTTTCTATCGGCTCGTAACTCTGTTGATCTGTCTCTGGGTTTTATTTTTCCCTTTCATCACAGGAAATTCCTCTAATTTTTCTTCGGTCAAAAGTCAAATTTTGGACAGCTATTTTGGCTTTCCCTGGATAGGGTATAAATTTAATTAAAGCTAACCTTGTCAGTTTCTGGGGACAGAATTAATTTTACAATCTGTGTAAATTCCTCAACTACTGTTCCCTAGCTTTTCCTGGTTATTTGAGACCGTCTCATAGCTTAAATAATTCAATTTAATTTACTATCTCAAGTTCTCTAAAAACCTGGAATGACTTCAATCTCATGAACTTTCACTTAATCTCACAAGTTCTTATGCCATTGGGCATTTACACGAATACTTTTCGTGTTCTTACACATGTCTTTCATTCCTTAGGCACACGTATTCAACGTTATGCCTTAACATCATACTTTTCTTAAGGTATCTCATCATATCATGGCTTTCTAGGTTTCCCTTATCATATACTTCTAGGTACTTCTCTTATCTTCATATTTTAGACCCTTTCATACTTTATCTTAAGGGCCTATTCCCTTTCTTTTACATTCTGATTTCACACATAGCTTGCCTGAATGCATAACCTTTAGGACTTACAGCTCGTGGTTCCCTTAATTCTTACTTTACTCACTTTTCTTTGTTGACTAGAATAGAATTGAGCTCAGTCTAATTAACAATAAAAGTATCTGTGGGAAAAAGTCAAGGGTACTCTCTCTGTACTAAGTAACCAACCTGAGGAGGTTTCCCTATCTTAAACTCATCCCTGGTCATCTCATTCTCGTGCCCCAAAGAGACATTGCCCTTATGGCTCGGCAACTGATAAGCTTCATTACTTGTATATATTTCTAGCCTTAAACTCATGCTTTTGCCATTTATATTTGCATATTTTGGGTATAATTAGCTTTCCTTATGCATAAGAGTTGGTGAAGGAAGTCGTGAGGTTTTCTTTGTGTTTTTGCATGATTTTAGGTTATTTTATTTTTGTGTACTTTTTATTCCTTGTTTAGTGTGAGTTTCAGGGAGCTTCTTTAGTGTTCTGGCCATTCTGTTTTAGGCGCCACAGCAGATTTCCAAAGATACTCTCAGTAATAGGTGCCCTGGCAAATGATCAGAGGCGCCATGGCAGACCAAGTCTCACAAGGAGCTTAGGATCACTAATTAAAACAACACCGTATAGGCTCCACGGCAAATGATCAGAGGTGCCACGGCGGATGACAAAAAACTTCAGATTTAAATACAGAAGTCGCGCGCTCAAACGGGGAGTCTAAATTCAGTTCTTCACCCTCAAATCATGGATTTTCTCATTCTCTCTACCTTCTCTCAATTCTCTCTCCCATTTTCATCCAAATCCATCGTCTTCCACCGATCATTTATGAATCTTTCATTGATTCTTACTGTTTCTACTGTAATTCAGAGCATGAGTGGCTGAATTCCCAAGTTCTCCTAGCAATAAAGCTGACCTGAGTTCATGGAGCTAAACAGGGAGTCTTCTCAGATCTGATTTCCACTTTCTATTCTAAGATTCATTTGTATTAGTTGAACATTTGTGATTAGAATGAAGGTTGAGGGATTAGATTTATGTTTCTTGGAATTTAGATCTGATTGAACATTCAGATGTGAGTTGTGTCCTCTAATTCAGTTGAATAGAGGATTCTCTGTTAATTTGTAAATCCAATTCATTTTACTTGGACTGTTGTTATGTAATTCTGAAATTTGATTAAATGATTTTGATGATTTACAGCCGTGGTTATCCTTAGAGAATTGCAACTTGCTTCTCAAGTGTTCTTGTCAATTGATTTTCCTTCTCTACAGAGCAAGACAATGAATCTAGTGAAATAGTTGTTATTGACTTGTGTCTAGAGAGATTTGAGCAGTAGCTAAATCTATCCATTTAATTGACTCTAAGAGATTCCAAATTGTAAGATTGAACAAGGAAGGAAGGATGAATTGCTAGGGGAACTACCATCTCTTATCTGAATCTCTTTTGCATTTTAGAACCATTACTGTTACCTTTCATTTGAATTTGTTTCTTGCTTCTATTTCTCCATTCCAAAACTCAATCTTTTACCTTGGTAATTTGATAATTAAAATGAATTGTTAAGAATTTAATTCCAACTTAAGGCTCCTTGAGAAGAATGACCTAGGTATTGCCTCACCTGCTGCATTTTCCTAGTATAATTTTGATTACCCAGTGACAAAAGTTCATCAAATGGCACCGTTGTTGGAGAGCCTTACTTGTTAAGGTTCTCAACAATTCACTAGTTTGCCAAGGAAAAAAAATTAGAAAACCTAAAACCACATGAAAAGTAGCTTTAGTGTTTCTAAGTTATTTCTGCATTTTCATCACTTTGTGCATTGCTGTTGAGTTGCTTCCTTTATTGTTGCATTCTGAATTCATTTTGTAGGTTGCCAAGGAGTCAAAACAATTTGGTCAGCTGTGAATTGTTTGAATCCTTGTTGTAGCAACATTTTCCTTTTAGTTGTTCTTCCCCTAAATCTGATGATGGTTGATTGCTTTTATGCTTTTAAGATCTTCTTCTTCTAGTAGGAAAATTAATACCATTGTGTTAAGGGTTCAATTTGCAGGAGTAAAGGTGTGAGAAGTGTCAGAAGCTGCTGGAAATTTGTTTATCAAGTTTATTAGAAGAAGGCACCGCGGCGAATCTCATCAGACGCCGTAGCACTCCTGACAGCAGTGATTTCGTGACAAGAGCTGCGGCGGATTTCATCAAGTGCCGCAGCACCTACCCAAATTTGACTTAGGAGTTGTCTCAATAATAGACACCGCGGTGGATTACACATACTTCCCTCTTAACTTCGTGGCTTTTCTTTGATCTTTTTCTTTTGTCTATTTGCTTTTTGGCATTTATTTCTTTAGTCTTTCCTTTTGTTCCTTAGTTGCATGTCTCAGGATAAAACCCTTTTACCTTTTGATTGGGAAATCAATAGAACTCTAAGGTAAATCAGGAAAACCAAACAAATAACTGAATCTAGTAAGCAACCTATATTGAGTGAACCTTTTCCTCAAGTTGAATCTTGCTCTTCATCTGGATCTGAATCTACTTTAGGAGGGTTTGTAGACAATCATTTTATGATGGATCAAGATAATAACAATGCTCAAACTAAGAGAGGTTGTCACACCTTACTATCAGATCCACTTAGTGTTTAATTAAAACTATTTTAGACCACATTAGATGGTCTTGGGGCTCAAAAATTCTTGGAAAAACACTGATTTTCGGATTTTTACTATTCATCGGGTAAAAATCCAGTTTTCTGGCCCAACTTCAAAAATTCATAACTTATTCCAAAAAAATCAAAAAAGGGTAGTTCAAAATTCTATTTAAATCTCTTTAAGTCCTCTTTCAAGGAAAAATAATCTCATTATCCAATTCCTTATGAAAAAGTGTCAGGTTTTTGTGAAAGGTAACACTGTCCATTTGCCAAAAACCTTTTCTCCCAGATTCTAACCTTTAATTTTGAAAAATCATTAAAAATCGTATACTTAGCCATTTTTAACGTACTTCCTATCAATTTGAAGCTCAGGACATCAAATATAATCATACCAAATTTTGTGAGCAAATTCATTTGGTAACTAAATAAAATGTGGCTCTAAACTAACATTCTGCTTAGGGGTTACAGCACCAACCATTGATAATTATACATAACCATATGTCCACGAATTTTTATGGTGTATCACCATAATTTAGCCTCCAATCTGCAGCTTGCTCTTGAGAGTTATAGGTGCTAAAATGTTACATTATATTTGGGGGATGAGATTTTTGAAAATCCCAGTAGCAAGATCAATCAACCAAAACATTAACATGCATCACTTACAAGCATTCCAACCTTTTGCTATTAATAGGGAACTACTTTACCTCATACATGTAGTACTCTAACATGCAATAGCCAAGGCACATAAAGCAAGGAGTATAGCTACACAATCATCATCATCCTCATCATTTAGTTCAACCACATAATAGCACATGAAATTGCAAAGCAATCAATGCAGCATTCAACATTAAGGTCAATTAAATCTTACTACCTTCATCCAATGCTCTTTGATTTTCTTGTTCTTCTTTCTTGCTTCCACAAATGCCAAACCCTAACATGGCAATCCACAAAAAGGACAGCAAGAATCATCAACCATTCCATATAAAATCAAAAACATAATTCAAGTGATTCCTAAACCCCCTAAAGCTTCTATCTTTGTTCTTGAATTTTTAGAGTTGGTTTCCATAAACCCTAAAAATTCCCTCTTGACCTTTTCCTACATGATTTTTCATGTAGATTCCAAATATCTACTTATATTTAACAAAACAAATTTCCTTCCTTCAGTTTTGATCTAGCTGAACCTTTGGGGTTCCTTATCCAAAAATTTCAACTTTGATTCTATGGCGTCCAACACTTGTTCTTTAGGTTTACCCTACACCATTTTTCATTTTAAACACAATGGAAGCCTCAAAACTTTGAAAAACATATCCTAGGGTTCAGATCTTGCTTTGGCTAAAAATAACACTCAAGGAAATAACCATGAAAAATGCTTCAAAACCAACTATAATCACTTGCAAACACTAAGATCTAACTTGTGTTGTTGTGTCTTAGCAAGATCTAACAACCAAACTCCCTCCCCTACATAATAAGCATTTCGGCCAGCACTCAAGGAGGAAGAAAACCAGAAATTTCCACCATACAACTCAAGCAAACAAGGCAAGGAACAACTTAAAACCAAAATCTTACCTTGGATCTCACTTGTATGCTTAAAGTTGATGCCTTTCTCCTCGGTTCTCCCTTGAACTCTCTCTTTTCCCTTTTCTCCTCACCTTGGCTGAACCATAATCAGATTTAGGGGGAAGGAAGAGCTCATTAATGAACCAAAAATATCCCATCTACGCACATTAATGAGAAGCCAAGTGTCATAAGCCTACTTAGCCTTAATCCTCTCTCTTAATTAACTTAAATCATAATGTAATTAAATTCCAAAGTCAAGATCCTCTCCATTGGTAGCTTGACACTTGGAAAGCTTTAATTTCCATCCATTAGAGGCTTGACAAGTGGTGACTTATGGGCCAAGTGAAGTGCAAGACTCTGATTAACACTTTATCGGTGCACTTTTACTCCGAGTTTAATTCCTTTTCTATAATTACAGTGCTCTAGCCTCTGTAATTACCTTCTATCAGATCCATAAATTATTCTCCTTATTTTTATCTTTCTAAATTACCCTCTTTGTCTCAAATTTAATTTCCCAATAATTAAATAAAAAGGAAAACTATTTTCCTTCTCTTTAGTGATTTTTCCTCTTTTCAAAGGAATTGGGAAAAATCTTGGATACTTGAGGGTCTTCTTTTAATTTCATAATCTCTTATAATTCCTTGGGTTATCATAGGAATTTTCTCGGGATTTTATTCTCCTTAAAAATATTTATTTGGAATTTTCCAAATAAAGGACCTTAAACTAACTTAAATCGCCCTTAAATTCCTTTGTAATTTCTCCAAGGGCAATTTGGTCATAAAACCAATTTTATAATCCCATATAATTTTTAAGAAATATTTTCCTTATTTTTTCTTAATTTTCTGAGACTTGAAAATATTTTTCAATAATTATTTTTGACCTTTAATTATTTAGAAATATTCTTATTCCCTAAATGCCATATTACTGGATATGACAGAGGTGATACTGTAAATAGACCTCAAAATGGAAGACAAGATGAAAATGTTCTTCGTAATGCTAATCTTCAATTGAATAGAGATAAAGAGAATAGGAGCATTAGAGAAATTAATAACTCAAGTATGAACTGTGATCCATGTGGTTTTTATAATTTTGAAGCTGATTTCGAACTTAAGGGTACCTTGATTAATACCTTACCAAGATTTCTTGGTCTTGCGTGGGATGATCCATATAGATATCTTCAAAACATGCATGTTGTTTGTTCCTCTATGAAGCCTCATGGTGCTCAATTGGAGGATGTGCTAAGGAGAGCTTTTCACTTCACATTAGAAGAAAATGCTACGGAATGGTTACAAAGTCTACCTCAACACTTCATAACACTTACATGGGAACAACTTAAGAAGGCCTTTTTGGAGAAGTATTTTCCTGTATCAAGGACATCTAAATTGAGGAAGGCTATCTATGGAGTTCAACAAGATAGTAGAGAGACCTTGTATGAGTATTAGACAAGATTTCTAGCCATGCTTTCTAAATGTCCAAATCATCAAATTAGGAAGTCTAATCTAGTTGATTGAACCCAATTGTTCTATGTTATTTCATATCATTTTAAGGGTATTTATCATAGATCTTGGCTCCTTTTGATAATAATTATGCTTAATTTAGATTAAGAGTCCTTACTTTGAGTTAGTGTCTTCTTGAGGGTAAAATTGTCATAATTGGTTATTAATTGTATTCAATTGATTTCTAGGACAATTGATACTTCAAATTGTTGCTTTTTATTGTAGGACACTTGAGAATTAGAGCCAAGATTGAAGACCAAAGCATTACACAACATGAGAGTTTCCAAGAAAATGCTGTGATGTGGCAAAAAGTCTGAAAATGTGCATCAGTGACTATTCTGTAATAGTTCATCGAGGCAAACTTTTGAGTTCGCAGCGGCAAACTCTCAAAATCTCACTAGAATACCTCTCTGGAATAGTTCACCGCGGCGAACCTCTTCGTATCAAGAACGTCAGATTCGAATCTAGAACGCAAATATAGACCCTCTACTCATATGATCCAACCCAGATTGACCCCTCAAACCCTTAAAAACCCTATTTTCAACTAATCACTCCATTCTATCATCTCCAACACCTCTATTCTCTCATCTTCTTACCTCTCCACCTCCATCTTCTTCCCCATCCATTTCCTTCATCTTTCCTTCACTCCATCTCATTTCCTTCCACTCTGAGCTGCCATGGCCGATGGATTCACTTCAGTTGGAGCTTTTCTTGAAGCTATGGAGGGCTAGGGTTTATCAACTCTTGAAGATGGTAGAGTAGCATGAGTTTCCAAGCTTCAAAGTGGAGTTTCAGTTTCAATCTTTAGTTTCTACCTATGTATTTATGATTTCCTAGGTCTAGGATTTGTAAATTCTTAGTGAGACACTTTGGTTGATTCTGTAATCATTGGGTAATGATTTACATTTGTAGTTTGGATTGGTTGATGTTGAATTTTGTGCTTAAATATATGTCGTCACATATATGCTTCTTTGTAACTCTCATGATTCTCTCCTATCTTGCATGGTCATGTTTTGATAGTGAGTTGATTGTGGGTTACTTTGAGCCAATTGCATGATCATTCTCAAATTACACATTAGGGAAGCTTAATAATGTTTTCATTAATGAAGTTCATTGATTTAAACATTGGACTCAATGAGTTATTGAGGTTGTTGTTAAGAAAACCTAATGGATTTGTGAAACTTCTAATATCTTAAGTAAACTATGATTGCCATCAAAACCATTTTCAAGAGATTTCCTATCATTCATTTCCATTCCATTATTATTATTTTACAACACCAAAAATATAGTATCTTAGGTTTGTTTTCATTGCATTTAGTTTAGGCACCATTCATTTAAATATTAAAAACCCAAAACCCCCCTTTCATTACATTGCATGGCATTTAGTCTAGCTTAGGTAATTAATAAAGGCTCCCAAAAGTGAAACGACCCGAGTTTGCACCATACTGCATAACTTGGATTTATTTTGATTGAGAACCCCAAGGCAAACAACGAAGGTTCTCATCACTAGTCCAGTATTTCTATGAGGGCTTGCTATCTCATCACAAGAACACAATATATGCTGCAGCCTATGGTTCACTGTTTGACTTGACCCCTCACAATGCTTGGGAATTATTGGAGAAGATGGTTAACAACAACCAATAATTCAGCACAAGGGATAACCAATCTGTTAATGAGATTTTGAGGTCAAATCCTATTAACTTTGACTCTCAATTTGCTACCTTGTCAGAAAAGATGGACAAGAGAATGACTAGAATGGAGCAACTCTTGTCAAGTAAACAATGTGGTGCTGTGGGAACATCACAAGCCTTGGTAGCTCCCTCTTGTGACTTCTGTGGTTCTATGATGCATTGGACTGAATCTTGCCCTTCTCAGTTTGAAGAAGTGGCAACCATGTATCAACAAAGATCTAGTCAAGATCAGTAAAGAAATCCTTTCTCCAACACTTATAATGAGGGGTGGAAAGATCATCCCAATCTTAAATGGGGAGGAGGGGAGAACAACAAGGAGAGGTTTGTGTAGAATAAGTTCCAGCAACATCGATATTTAGAACAAGATATGGTTCCTTCCCAAACTGCTCAAGAAGTTGGTAATTCAAGGATGATGATATGACCCTCTTGTTAAAAAGCATGAACAGTATGAATACTAACATTAGTGCTATGGCATCTCAAATGGATAGAATTGATAAGCATACTACTACATCTAATACAAGGATGGCTGCTATAGAGTATAAGGTTGAACAATGGGAGACAAAGGCTTCAAACTTGTCTAATACTATGATTAATCCCAAGTCATTGAATGCCATAAATTTGAGAAGTGGAAGGAAAGTGACATTCAATGAGAATGATGAAGAATTTGACTTGGAGGAAGATCACTACAGTAGAGGGAACTCTATCCAGAAAAAGAAACCAGTAAGTATGAAATCTGAAAGCTTCAGAGAGAAACAACTATTGCATGATAGAAAGGAAACCGGATCTAGAAGTGTAACTACTGAAGGTTGCACAACTCAAGCTGGTCCTTCAGTTCAGATTGATAAAGAAGTCCATGAAGCACTATTAAGAGAAAACGTAGAGCAATCTTCTTCAAGAATTTCAAAGCCTAACCAGGACAAAGAAAAGATGGAGCAAGAAAACGTTGAAGATTCTCACATGAGCAACAAACCGGGAGGTAAAAGTAAAGAGGTAAGCTTGAAAGATCTACCTTTCCCTAAAGCTTTTATGTTTAGGCAGAAGGTTGCAAAAGAAAAACAGAATAAAGAAGTCTTAGATTTCTTTAGTAAAATAGAAATTAATATTCCCTTGCTAGATTTATTGAAGAAAGTACCTGAATATGCAAAATTCTTGAAAGACATTTGCACTAAAAAAAGGAAGTTTAAAACTAATGAATTGGTGCAAGTTGGCCCTAATGTTTTAGCTCTTTTAAAGCTCAATTACCTATGAAATGTCAAGATCCACAGCTTTCTCCATTCCTTGTCAAATTGGTAAATTTCACATCTCTAAAGCTTTGTTGGATTTAGGTGCTGCTATTAATGTCATGCCAAGTTCTGTTTACTATGCTTTAGGAGTTGAAATCATAAAACCTACAAGTGTCTTAGTGCAACTAGCTGATAAGTCTATTAGGAATCCCAAGGGAATCTTAGAAGACATTTTGGTCCAAGTAAAAGACCTTGTATTTCCTGCTGATTTTTATGTGTTAGATATGACTAATGAGGCCATAAGTAAAAGCACATTGATTTTGGGTGGACCATTTCTAAGAACTGCCAATATCATGATTTGCATGAAAGATGGGATTATAAAAATGGAATTTGGTGGTCAAGAAATTCAATTTAATATGTATGAGATGATGAAGCATCCACATGAGGATTATTCTCTGTTAGGGCTTAATATGATTGATTTGTCACTTGAAAATAAGTGTGAATCTATTTTTGAGCATGATAGCAATGATGATACTGAAGATTTTTTTGTTTCTTTCTCTTCCATATATTCTCCTTCATCTTCTTTTTCTTCACACCTGGATGATGTGTCTAGCATTGATTCTAAAATTGATGGCTGGCTTTCCACTTGGAGTGATTTGTCTTCAGTTTCATCCATTAAGTCTTCAATTGATGTTAATTCCACACTGTCAAGTAATGAACAGCTTGCATGAAGATTGCTTGTAGATTTCTCAACAGCACAAGAGAGTGAATCAATTCCTGTACAAAAAGAGGAAGGTGAAGGGCACAAGAATCATGATTGCAAGACTAGCCCAACTCTCATAGATGAATCCCCATTCAAGGAGCATGAACCTGAACTTTCTGAACAACAGGATTTTTATTTAAATTTTTATCATATTTTGTATTCCAATCCTATTTACAAGTCACTTGATCTTAGTTTCTTTAATTGTGCAGAACTAGAATATCTCTTGGAAATCATGCAAGGTGCAGCTGCTCCCAAACCTAGGAAATTAGTCATGACACTAACCAAATTTGTTGAAATATGCAGCATAGGGAGTGCTCTTTTGCAATCTATTTTTACTTGTGAAATTGGAATTCCTCAAGATTATGCTGCATCTAATCTTGAGTTTTCATATGGATTTACAGATGTTTTAGATGCATTATTGCAGGGATCCATTAAGGAGCATTGTTCACATAAAGATGAATGCATAGTTGCAGTTTTTGGTGTTGAAGCTTTGAAGCAATCTGAAAATAATTACACTATCTTAGAGCTCAAGAAACTGATACCCTCAGTAGTTCAACCTCCTAAGTTGGATCTTAAACCCCTGCCATCAACAATGAAATATGCATTTTTTAGCTGAGAATGAAAGACTACCAATGATAATCTCTAACTTATTGATTGATCTTGAAGAATCTCAGTTACTTGCTGTTTTGAAGAGGTATAAAAGTGCAATTGGGTGGTCTTTAGCAAATATTCTTAGTATTAATGCTTCAATTTACACTCATAGAATCCTGTTAAATGAAAATGCAAAGCCTATAAGGCAACCTCAAAGAAGACTTAACCCACTCATACTTGATGTTGTTAAAAAGGAAGTAACAAAGCTGCTTAGTGCTGGTATTATATACCCTATTTCAGATAGTGAATGGGTAAATCCAATTTAGGTTGTTCCTAAGAAAAGAGGAATCACTGTGATTAGGAATGAGAAAAATGAATTAATCCCCACTAGAATACAAAATTCTTGGCATGTTTGCATTGATTATAGGAAGCTTAATGATTCTACAAGAAAAGATCACTTTCGCCTACCCTTTATAGATCAAATGCTTGAAAGATTAGCTTGTAAATCTCACTATTGTTTCCTTGATAGTTTTAGTGGCTATTTTCAGGTCCCCATTGTACCCCAAGATCAAGAGAAGACTACATTTACATGTCCCTTTGGCACATTTGCATATAGAAGAATGCCATTTGGGCTTTGCAATGTACCGGGCACATTCCAAAGGTGTATGCTATCCATCTTTAGTGATTTGCTAGAAAATAGGATTGAGGTGTTGTAACATCCAAAATTTTGGGCCTAGAAGTACCAGAAATAGCCTGAATTGGATAGGCTACCAGACCCCTTTTGAGCAGAAGTCCCAAAGATAAGAAAGGAAGTCAAAGCAGTTTTAGGGACTAAACTGCAAAGTGAAAGTTTTAAGGAGCTAAAGTGTAATTAAAGTTAGAGGCTCCAGTAAAGTCTCAAAGGCCCAGAGAGAGAAAAGAGGCTAGATACAGGCCAAGGGTTAAGTTAGAAACCTCGAAGAGAGGATTATATGAAGTTAAGTCCAAACAGGGATTAAACCGTAAATTCAGAAAGTTATGACCATCAGGGGCAAAAATGGAAGAGTATACAGAGAATTCCAAGAAAATCTCAAAAAATGGGAAATAATATTCTAATGCTCTTCTATGAAGGAAAAAAGATGAAAATACCCCTGAGACAGCTTAAATGGAATTTTTGAGGTTATGACCGGTAAAAAGTATACCGTTTGAGGTAATTATTTGAGATAGCAAGAGACCTCAAAAATGTATACAAAAATGAGATTAAATGGTTAAAAGGTTGTGCTAATTTATAAAATTAGTCCTGTAACCAAAAGGCCAGCAAAATGGCTTTAATAAATTAAAAGCCGTTTATGCCGATAAAAGGGTATTTTAGTAAATAAATTTTTATGCAAGGCTTAAAGGAAGTGTTATGGCCTAAGAAAATTCATAGATATTCTCTAGAATTAAAGAAAATTTATGGAGTAGACAGAAGAATTTTCTAAGCTCCGGAAGGCCATAAAGAAAGTAGGAGAAACGTGGGCCAAGTAAATTCGGAGCAATCAAGTTTGATCCAACGACTAGGATCTAATCTCCCTTCTCCTCCATCACATTTGTGACACTTGGCATCTTCTAGAAAGTTGAGGTAAGCATGATGCAAGAAGATGATGCAATGATGATGCAAAAGTCAATTTGAAGTTCCAAGATTGCCCTTACCCTTTCTATTAGCCACCAGGGCATTTTGGTCCATTCAAGCCAAAATTTTGGCTATAAATAGGCACTCCTCCCCTCACATTTTCAGTCAAGCAAGGAACCATAGGGGAAACTCTGACGCTCTTGCATTTAGAGAGAGAAAGAGCTATTTCTAGTGAGAGAAAGTCCATCTAAGTTCAAGCTTCAAGATCAAGGTATGTGGTGGTTATAGCATCTGATTTGATGCCTATTTTGAATTAGTTTCTCTTTGAATCTGATTGTGAAACTTTTCATGATTAAAATACACTCTGTGAGCTTTAAACCCATGGATAGAACACTTCATTTGGATATGTGTATGATTTATGGTGATTTTTCAAAGTTAGGGTTTGAAATCTAGAAACAGTGTTGAACTTTTGGAAGAGTGTTGAGTTCTATACAATTCCGGTATTGTTCATCATAGAATTGGTTCCTAAAACTATTTTTTGTGTAAATTTAACATAAGGAAATTTCAGTGAGACTTAGAAGCACTCAATTTTGATTTTTCTAGAATTAATTATGAATTTTCAAAGTTGAGCAAAAATTCTGAAATTCCTGCGTGAACAGTACCCGTGAGGCAAATTTTCCAGATTTGATCTTCTTGAATCTAACGCCATCTAAAGTGGTCCTAATTGACAACAAATGGATTTTAAGGATGGGAAATGATGAGATTTATGTTAGAAAGGCTAGAAAGAAAACCCTAAAAGCAAGAGAAAGGGTTGAGGTTCAAGAGAGCTAGTCTTGAACTTTATGTAATCTAGTGGTCCTAATGGATTGTATGATCAATGTGACTATGTTTAGGACCTTTAGAACATCCAAGAGGATGTTTGGTGACATTCATCCGAATGCCCACATGGTTGGAAAGTCAAGGGAGTCAAAGGAAAAGTAAGAGGAAAGCTTGAGGTGCCAGATAGTGAACTTACCTATTGTCATTGCTTGATGTTGTATGCTTGTGTGTTGCCGTGTACATGTTATTGAATGTTATCATGACATGTTTTAGCTGCTATAATTGCTATTCATGATGAGTAGATTATGTCTCTATGGCCATGCATCAAGAAGTTAGCTTTGAGCATGCTAATATGTCACTAATTAACAAGAGAATAAACAAGTTTCGTGTAGTGCATTAGCATCCATCTAGTATGATTAATATGGTATTATTTGCTACTGAGATTCTCCTGAATCTCACCCCTCCCTAACCAACCATTTAGGTCAATCATCAATGGGTAATAATAGCATGAGAAGTAAGGAGAAGAAAGTGGAGAATTGTTCATGTTAATGAATGATATTATCATTCAATGTGTAATTCTCCTATTATGTAATTTATGTTATGGATGCCTATGATGCCATGTAATTAATTACAAAGCTTACGACATGTATAGAAATGTATGAGCATGAATGGAAAAGAGTAAGCTCATGTTATGTATGCCAAAGAAATAAAAAGAATTAAAGTAAAGAGATGTTAAGGGATAAAACGTAGGGCCTGGAGCAGTGAGTTTGTAGCTCCAGTTTGACCTATCCAACGAATGATTTAAGTGATGATCTTTGGCAGACTCATAGTACACATCCCAAGCTTAAAATGAGAGGTAGATCATCTCAATTGGATGTGTACACAAGGAGATACGAATTTCCAAAGTTGAAGCATAGAATCTGGAAGTTCTAGATTTTACGAAATAAACAGTAACATTTATTAATTAAACTATACGAATTGGGCAAGGATAAGTCCAATTGGATATTTTTCACTCAAAGAGCATTTAAATAGCTTTCTGTAAAATTTTAGAACACCTCAATACGATTTTTATGGATTTAGTTATGAATTTTTGAAGTTGGACTTGTAGTCTGGAAATTAAACAGTGAATAGTAACCCGAGCAGTTATGTTGGAATCTTTAAATCCATGGGCTTGTATCGTGATCTGCTTGAACCATAACGCTTACAAATGCATACTCTGAGGGGTTAAAGGTAGGACGTTTCAGGTGTTTATGGATGATTTTACCATTTATGGAAATAATTTTGATGAATGCTTAATGAACTTGGAAAAAGCTCTATCTAAATATGTTGAAAAGAACCTTATCTTGAATTTCGAAAAATGTCACTTTATGGTCCAGCAAGGAATAGTTCTAGGTCACTTAATTTCTGAAAAGGGAATAGAGGTAGACAAGGTAAAAATTGAAGTAATCTTATCTTTACCTTATCCAACAAATCTTAAGGAACTTAGATCTTTCCTAGGCCATGCTGGATTTATAGAAGGTTCATAAAAGATTTTAGCAAAGTGACTTTTCCAATCTCCAAATTGCTATAAAAAGATGCTTCCTTTGATTTCACCGATGAATGTAAAATGTCTTTTGATGAGATTAAATCCAGATTGACTTCTCCACCTCTTTTGACTAGCCCTGACTGGAATTTACCATTTGAATTGTGTTGTGACGCCTCTAACAATGCAGTGGGTGTAGTTCTGGGACAAAAAGATGGTAAGGCTTCCAAAGTTATTACTTATGCTTCAAAAACACTAGATAAAGCTCAAACTAATTATACAACTACTGAAAAGGAGCTCTTCTTTATTGTTTTTGCATTAGATAAGTTTAGACCTTACCTAATTAACTCTAAAGTCACTGTTTTCACTAATGATTCTGCTATTAAGTATCTTTTCAGCAAGCCACAATCCAAACCGAGGCTCTTAAGGTGGATGTTGTTGATCCAAGAATTTGATATTGATATCAAAGACAAGCCTGGAGCAGAAAATGTGGTGGCTGACCATCTAAGTCGCTTACCAGAAACTACAAGGGGAGTAATTGATTTAGATTTTGTTTGCGATGAGTGTAACGATTGTTCTGTTTCTATATTGTCTCTCATGGAACCTTGGTATTGTCACATTGTCAACTTTTTAGTTGCTAGTCTAATCCCTTCTTTATTGTCTCATTTTCAGATGTAGAAGATTAAGAGTGAGTCTAAACACTATATTTGGGACCCTCCAATCCTTTGGAAGGTCTGTAGTGACCAAATCATTCGAAGATGTGTGCCAAATAAAGAATTCTAAGACATCATGCATGCTTGCCACTCTTAAACTTGTGGAGGCCATTTTAATGCTCAAAATACTGCAAGGAAAATATTAGAAGCTGGTTTGTATTGGCCATCACTCTTTAAAGACTCTTATGAGTATTGCAAGAATTGTGATATTTGCCAAAGATTTGGTAGCCTAACTAAGAAACATGAATTACCCCAACACCCAATGCTTTTCTGTGAGGTATTTGAAGTATGGGGTATTGACTTTATGGGCCCCTTTCTTCCTTCTATGGGTTTTACATACATCCCTCTTGCAGTTGATTATCTTTCACGATGGGTAGAGGCTATAGCAACCAAAAAGAATGATGCTGCCACTGTTTCAAAATTTCTGAAAAATAACACTTTTTTAGGTTTGGCATCCCTAGAGCAATAGTTAGTGATAATGGTACTCATTTTTGTAATAAATTGCTGTAAGGGTTATTCATTAAGTATGGTGTGACACACAAGACATTTACACCTTATCATTCCTAAAGTAATGGGCAAGCTGAAAATGCAAATAGATTAAACCATCTAGGAGGGATTAGAGTACCAGATTAGATGATGCTTTGTGCGCATATAGAACTGCATTTAAGACCCCCACAGGCATGTCTCCTTATAGGTTGGTTTATGGTAAAATGTGTCACCTACCGATTGAGATTGAACATAAGTCTTTTGGGCTGTAAAAGCATGTAACCTTGATTTTGATTCTGCTGGCATGGAAAGGTTAATGCAACTACAGGAACTTGAAGAATTAAGACTTAAAGCCTATGAGAATTCCAGGTTTTAAAAGGAGAAGACAAAGATGATTCATGACAAGCAAATTCTAAGGAAGACTTTCAAGGTTAGAGATAAAGTGCTATTGTACAAGGCACGGTTCAAATTTAAACCTGGAAAGTTGAATGCCAGATGGGAAGGACCATACTTGGTCACTAAGTGCACAATTTTGGAATGATAGAGTTGCTAGATGAGATGAACGGTAAGATTTTCAAGGTCAATGGCTACCTACTCAAAATCTACAAGGAGAATTTTGATCCACTATAATCTCAGGTTGTCCCCTTCCTTACCTCACGTACCTTAGTCTGTGTTTATTTGAATATTATGATTCTTGAACTCCATTTGTGAACAAGTGTGGGGGAGGGGCATGACTAGTAACAAGTGTAGGTTATTTTTAGCTTATTTTGAGTGTTTTGTTACTTCTTCCCATTCTTTCCTTTACCACTTTTCCTTGCTTATCTTTTGTTCAGATTGCATTGAGGGCAATACAAGGATCAAGTGTAAAGAAACCTCTGTTTTCCCAAAAAAAAAAACTTTTGAAGGAATAAGCTTGTTTCAAGGGTTTAATGTTGCATTTGTGATTAATTTTGATTTGGAAATTAATATCATGAAGTGAAATTTTCTGATGCATTGAGATTAACATGATGTATTCTTTAGCCTAAGTGAATGAATATGGAAGACAAAGCCTAGTTGGAAGGATTCTTTGGGCCTTATTATTCATTTCTTTTGTGTGTATTCACTTGTTTCATATACTCTCTAAAACTAGTCTTAGCTCTTAATCAAGACTACATGTAACATTAGTACTCTTGAACAAGATTGAGGTATTCATTCAAATTAGCTACTTAGACCAAACGGCCAATCCCTACATGATTTATCCTTTGTTGCCCATATGAGCCTTTTAGTTGATTTTTCCAATCATTTCATTTCCATTCATATAACCTTTTTCATATAGGAATGCATATTTCATTTTATTCATCCCTTGTGGAATTCACTAGCATTATGATGGATTCAATTGATGGATTGATATGAGGAAGTGCATACTTAAGCATGGGTGCAAAAAGAAAGGGAAAAAAGAATGAATGAAGAAACAAAAAAGGAGATAAGAAAAAGAAGAAGAAAAATATAGAAAAAATTGAAAGGAAATGAAGAAGGCAAATAGACAAAAGAGAAGAAAAGCAAATAAAGAAGAGAAAGAAAGAATAAAAATACCCTTGCAACTTTTGTCACATCCAGTAATATAGTATTTAGAAATAGGAATATTCCTAAATAATTAAGGGTCAAAAATAATAATGAGAAATAGAAGATTTCTGATGGAAAATAATTATTATAATTTTCCAAGTCGATTATGAAAAGTTTGACTAATTAAGAAAAATTGGTCAAGAATAATTATGAAAAGATATTTCCAAGCCTCAGGAAATTAAGAAAAAATAAGGACAATATTTCTTGAAAATTATATGGGATTATAAAATTGGTTTTATGACCAAACTGTCCTTAGAGAAATTACAAAGGAATTTAAGGGCGATTTAAGCTAGTTTAAGGTCTTTTATTTGGAAAATTCTAAATAAATATTTTAAGGAGAATAAAATCTCAAGAAAATTCCTATGATATCCTAAGTAATTATAAGAGATTATGAAATTAAAAGAAGACCCTCAAGTATCCAAGATTTTCCCAATTCCTTTGAAAAGAGGAAAAATCACTAATGAGAAGGAAAATAGTTTTCCTTTTTATTTAATTATTGGGAAATTAAATTTGAGACAAAGAGGGCAATTTGGGAAGATAAAAATGAGGAGAATAATTTATGGATCTGACAAAAAATAATTACAGAGGCCAGAGCACTGTAATTATAGAAAAGAAGTTAAACCCAGAGTAAAAGTGCACCGATAAAGTGTTAATTAGAGTCTTACACTTTGCTTGGCCCATAAGTTGCCACTTGCCAAGCCTTCAATGGATGATAATTAATGCTTTCCAAGTGTCAAGCTACCAATGGAGAGGATCCTGACTTTGAAATTTAATTACATTATGATTTAAGTTATCTAAGAGGAAAAATTCAAGAAGGAGTAGGCACTTGACACTTGGCATCTCATTAATGTGGGAATAGACGAGTATAAAACAATCATACTCATCTGTTCCAATTAGAATAGACAAGTATGATCACTTCATACTTATCTGTTCTAGTTGGAACAGACAAGTATGAAGTGATCATATTCATCTATTATGAACAGATGAGTATGTTTCTCCTATCTACGTCTCTTCTGTCAACGTCCCCTATGAAACAGACGAAAAAATGACTCCAGAATAGACAAAATGATTTTTTTTTTGTAGTGGTAGTGTATGTCTAATCTACTTTTAGTGGATTAGGCCCAACTCCATAAGGTGCAGGGTCCAAAATAATTAACTAAGAGTTTGGTTTTATATTCATAAAATGTCCTTTATTCATCCAAATAATAGGAGGGAACAGTTAATAGCATGTAGTTTTTGAATGAAAAATTGTAGAGTGGTTATAAGACTATGTGTGTGCATGACATAAGGCACTTTTGACATTTTTTCCCTCTATACTATTTTCTCTTTCCCTTTGCTCCATAATGCACTTGCGATATAATAATATTCTTACTCCTCTTTGTGATCGAAATGT
>NW_021633931.1:0-42044 GCF_004799145.2 Neltuma alba
TTTCTGTTGAGGTACAGGGAACAAATTAATCTTCCTTCATTTAATACATTTTCTCTCTATCTAGCACAAACATGCCACAGAAGAAGAATGAGATGTGATCATTGCATGTCAGGTTTTATACATTGATACCTCTGATATATTACAAATTCCACAAATATACAGGCATAGACAAGAAATAAACTAATTTATTGTTTAAGAAAATACAAAACATTTCTTTAATAACCACAAAATAAATTCTTATTTCTTTTGTGTTTCCGTGCTGTGCATTTTGGAATTGAATGTTTGTGTGTGTATTTTTTCCCCCCACCGATCCTTTTTTCCATTTTCATATGTTCTTTTTTGTTATTTTTGCAGTTCATGGTGTGTTGTTTTTTTTAAATTTTTATTAAAAAATAAAAAATTAAGGTCCTAGCCTGTCTAGACTATCCATGTAGATCATCAGAACAATCTAGTCTAGGCCAACCTCAGGTTGGTGTTGGACTGGACCAGACCAAACCAGACCATGGGCTGCTTGTGTAGCCTGAGCTCTTCACCAGACCAGACCTTAGGTTGATGCTCAACCTGATCTTGTTTGGTTCATGCACACTTTGTCTTCTATTATTGTCGCCTCTTTCTACTTCTATTATGAATAATTAATCTTTGATTTGTTATATATGTCAAGATATTCTTTATCATCTTTAGATGATTTGACATTTCTTTGGATAATGTAAAATGTAGATCAAAATTGTGTCACAATACTTCTTCTATATGGAGACAAAGCTGCACTTGCTATACCAGATGAAGACAATAGCTTGACGGTGTACACTTCAAATCAAGGGCCAGAGAGTGCACATACCACTATTGCAAGATGCTTAAATATTCCTGAGAATAATGTTCGTGCAATCACAGAAGGGCAGGTGGTGGTTTTGGTGGAAAGTTCACAAAAGCTAATCCTGTGAGTATTTCAGTTTTGTATTATGCTCCTTCCACTCCTGTTTACAAACATCTATGAATAACTTTCATGTAAATTAAAAACATTAGTTAAAATTAGTTATTTCTGGTGAAAATTTAAAAATTAACTAATAAATTCAATAGGTAGAATAGTTTGTTTATTTATTTATATTTTTTTTTATATAGACAATTTAAAACCCTCTCCCTCATAGTAGAGGGGACCCACACACCCACCTACCCTTACTTGGTAACATAGCGTATAGAACCCATAACCTCTTCTATGAGAGGAGGCATGGAGTGTCAATTGAGTTATAAACTCTTAACAATATTGTTTGTAATTAGTTAGGGATACTAGGTGGAAAAAATTGATACTCCTCCGGTATTAATATAGGGCATCATTCTTCAGTTGATTTCGATCCTAAATATAACACCTATTTTTCATATTTATCATTTTTTTTCTAAATTATCCCTATAGATACTCCCTCAACTATAATCAAGTAGAAAAAAGAAAGAAGATATTAAGAAAGATGATTATGGTGTTTTAAAAAAATATATCATTTTTTTATAATTAACTAGCTTACCTAACTTTCTTAATCTAATCAAATTAGTCAAATAAATCTTATATTAAGGACTGGAGAAGTACTTTAGACAACGCATGTTATATCAAGGGCATGCTGAAAGTCGTAATAATAAGGGCCGGAGCAAGTAGTTATTTATGTTCTTCTCACATAATCTTCTCTGTATATGAATTATGCTCATGGTAACCATAGATTTGAAGCAGAATAACTCGCTCTTGAAAAAGCTGGTGATGAATGTAAAATTGGCGGGAACAGCATGGGTGTTTCCTTCCTTGTTTTAAATAACGCAGACATAGAATTTTTGAAATCTCCCAGCAAGTGTGCATCAAATAGATTTTAGATACAAGATATCTGATATTTTTGAAAAGCAAAATAATACTAACATATCAAATTACAATAGAAATATTTGAATAGTGACATTCAGATCTTTCAGGTTGCTACATCATGCGCACTTGCAGCACACAAATTACGCTGCCCTGTCAGGACATATATGAATCGTAAGACAGATATGATAACGGCAGGAGGAAGGCATCCTATGAAGATAACCTATAATGTGGGATTTAAGAGTAATGGGAAGATTACTGCTTTAGAACTTGAGATATTGATAGATGCAGGAATATATGAGGATGTATCTATAATAATGCCAATTATGTAATTGGTGCACTTAAGAAATATGACTGGGGTGTTCTATCTTTTGATGTGAAATTATGCAAAACTAATCTTCCTAGTAGAACTTCAATGAGAGCCCCTGGGAATCTTCAGGGATCATATATTGCTGAAGCTATAATAGAACATGTGGCATCTACACTTTCAATAGATGTAGATTCTGTGAGAAGCATTAATCTCCACACATACCAAAGTCTCTGCACTTTTTACCCGAGTTCTGCAGGTCAGCCTACTGAGTATACCTTAGTTTCTATATGGGATAAATTAGTTATTTCTGCAAGGTACGACCAGAGGAGAGAAATGGTGGAAGACTTTAATAGGAACAACATCTGGAAAAAAAGAGGTATATCTCGTGTGCCTGTTGTGTTTGAAGTAACTATGAGCCAATCACCAGCAAGAACAAGTATTTTAAAGGATGGGTCCGTTGTTGTTGAAGTTGGAGGGATTGAAATAGGTCAAGGTCTGTGGACTAAGGCGAAGCAAATGGCTGCATATGCACTTAGTTTAATACAATGTGATGGATCTCAAGACCTATTAGATAAAGTACGTGTCATACAATCTGATACGTTGAGCATGATTCAAGGAGGGGCCACTTTTGGTAGTACTACATCTGAGTCAAGCTGTGGAGCAGTTAGGCTTAGCTGCAATGTCTTGGTTGAGAGGCTGAAGGCATTCAAGGAAAAGTTGCAAAAGGATATGGGTTTTGTCGATTGGAACACACTTATTTCTCAGGTATATAGAAACATGAAAGTTCAAATCATCCTTATTTTCCTTGCTATAATGACAATGTGGATGTGGTTTTAACATAAATGCGGTGATTCTCCTTATATGTGTTATATTGCTAAGGTAATACATTGATCCTGCATAGATAATACTTCTCCTCAATCATATTGATCAAGGGATGAGATTTAGAAAGTTCCTTATTATTTCTGAAATTTATGACACTTTCGCATAACTTGTACAAGAGTTCTTTTTATTTTAAAAGCATTTTAACCGCCATGTTTGTAATCACCAATATGTTTCCTTGCGCAGGCACACTTACAAAGCGTGAACTTATCAGCAACTTCATTTTATAATCCTAACAGTGCAACCAGCACGTACCTCAATTATGGTGTTGCAGTGGGTGAGGTAGGCTCATTTTGTATCCAATTTCTCATTTAGAAAGTGATTTTTTTTTAATTAAGCTTGTGAATGGCTACATTGCTTAAATGTATTTAAATTTTTGTGGAAGCTTCTTGTTACATCAAATTATCATTGATGTGGGAAACTAAAGGTTGAATATTATTTCACAGGTGGAAGTAGATCTTCTCACAGGAGAAACCACTATTATGCAAACAGATATTATCTATGATTGTGGAAAGAGTCTCAACCCTGCTGTAGATTTGGGACAGGTGAGCGAGCTAAGATTTCTATTTTCTACTCTTTTTCAAAATAAGGGTTGTTTAAATTAATGTCAATGGTGGCTATATCATAATGCAAATAGAGAGAAAGATTGATAGAAGTAGGTAGACCCAATCTTCTTCTCTTCTGGTGTTACTCCATATCAGCTGACAGTTAGGTTTCTTATTACTCCCTCCGTTTTTAGCTTATAAGATGCTTTTGGAGCAAATTACAAAAACCAAATAATCTTGTTAAGTATGGTTAACAATCTTAATTTTTTAAAGAAGTATAAATTTTCAAAAATGCCCTTCATTTAACACTAACCCTCTAATTAACTCATGCTTGACTAATGGAGATTTTTGCAACAAGGTCATTAATGAATCATAATTTTTTTCCATAAGTTAAGAAGTCAATTAAAATTAGTTATTTATAAAATATCAAAACTATCCTAAATAAAAGCTATTAGTTAGAGTAGTTTGGTAATTAGTTAGGAAGTTTTGTAGTTACTTAAGGTTACTAGCTAAGTGAAAAAAAATTAGTACTTTAGACAAAACATGTTATATTATGAAACATGCAAAGGTCCTTATAATAAGGGCTAAAAGGAGTATAAACATCTCCCTAGAAAACATCGTATAAATTGGAGGAGAGACAATAGTTTAATACTTCCTCCGGTCCTTAATATAAAACTCATTCAACTAATTTGATTAGATTAATGATATTAGGTAAGTTAGTTAATTATAAGAAATGTCACATGTTTTTCCTAAAATACCATAATCATCTTTCTTAATACCTCCTCTTCTTCTACTACTTGATTATGGTTGAGGGAGTCTCTATAGGGGTAATTTAGAGAAAATTGATAAATATGAGAAATAGGTCTTATATTTAGGACCAAAACCAACTCAACAATTAGGTCCTATATTAAGGACCGGAGGAGTAGTTCTTTTAAGTCTAGAAAGTTTGCACAATGTTGACAAGCTGGAAATTGAGCGACTCATTTTGGGATTCATGTAACTACATTGAGTCCACATTATTTTGAAATTAACGAAAGAATATGAAAAAGGCTTGGATAACCAAATAAAATAATATGGCATAAGTTATTCTCATGTATAATAAGCAGAAGTTATTAGATTTTGAAGTTGTCTAGTTTGACATAATATTTTTTTGGTTGTTGCAGATTGAAGGAGCATTTGTGCAAGGGTTAGGGTATTTCATGTTTGAAGAATATGAAATAAATCATGAAGGATTAGTTTTAGTAGATGGAACATGGAATTACAAAATCCCCACATTAGACACCATAACTAAACAGTTCAATGTTGAAATTCTCAACAGTGGACATCACAAGTATCGCGTTCTGTCTTCCAAAGGTATGGCTTATTACTTGTTAGAATTCTTGATTTGAATTTTTTTTCAAATTATTTGTTCCTTAGCAGCACACACACATACACACACACACACACATATATGCTTTTTGGACCATCCTCTTTTAGTTGATTCGTGAAGCTATTAGGTATGTTTGGCATGGCTTTTGCTTTATTAAAATTGACTTTTTAAACCTAAAAACCGATTTGGGTCTAAAAGTATATTTGCCATAGGTTTGGCGGCAAATGACTTTTTGCCTAAAAACCACTTTAAAGTTGAAGTAATTTTTTTTTTTTTTTTACTTTTCTTTTTTTATATTTGAACCTTTTGAAACTAGCTTTTCAATATATTATTCAAAAAAATTTTCGTCAAGCTGACACTTTTATAATAGCCTATTAAAATATAAATCACATTACACTAATTAATTTTTACCTCAGTTTTAATTTGCAAAATTCAATTGAGATAAAAGTCACTCTTGCAAACGTCCATTCGAACAAACCTTGATTTAATAAATCATGTGAAATTTAATTGCAAAATGAATGAAACCAATATTAAAGCATTCGAAAGTTGAATTTCCTTTGAATTTCCGTGCTTATATATGGTTCATCTTTTAGCATTGTTCTTTATGTTCTTAGGATGCTAATATTGAGTAAATCAAATAATTGTTTCAACCAACCAAAATGGACTCACAAAATAGTTTGTGTTTCACATATTCTCAACTTTCAAGTTGCATGTCATCTACTACTTCGGGTTCTTATAAGACCCTATTTGACTTTTATTTTGGTCTAAATATAAGACCCTAATCCATTTTATCTCTCATACTTATACATTTTTTTTTCTAAAGTAACCCTTCTAACAATAATAGTTCTAGTCAATACACTTGATTAGCAAGGATATTTTAGAAAAGACAATATCTATTTAGGATAAATAACTAACTCAACTTACTTCCTTAATCTCCTCAAATTAGTCAACTGGCTCTTATAATTAGGACCGGAGGTAGTATTTGTTAAATGAATTAATTGTTGTTGAACACTTTTTTTTTAATAAGAATTGTTGTCGAACACTGATTCCAAAGAAGATATGAAATGTCAGGTGATCAAGCATATGATGGTGCACACCGTTAATTAAATAGCTTAGACAAATGTACTGCCTTCGCAACAGTCTAAAAGTAATAAATAGCTTTTGCCTTGTTAATCTGGATAAAATAATTGTTAAAAAAAAAAAAGCATCTCTATCTACAGGTAAGACCAAAAGAATTGGTTATAATTGCTCTATTTATCTCTTATTATTATTCTTTAGTTTTATTTTGAGGATTGAATGGTTATATGTTCTTAGATTGCTTTGTAATTAAACTCTTGTCAAGAATACATAAGAAAGGAAAGATATGGGCCAAGCTTCTTTAAAGATCAATCTTTAGGATTTTGCTTTTATTCTCCAGACTTGTTTAGCTACCCATGAAGTAGGCATATTCTTTGTATGCGGATAAGTCAAAATAGAGAGAACCTAAATCGAAAAAGTAGAAGAGCTAAAATAGGAGGTGTGGGTTTAATTTACCTTTTTTCAGTTATCCTAATTTTATCTTTTTTTTAAGGGAGAATTAAGAAGAGGTCTCAAAAAAAAAATTTAATTATCAAAAAGTTTTAGTGACAAGTGATCATCCTAAACATATTGTTGATAGATTTTAGGATAATTAAATCCCTTATTTAATTAGGATATGATTGTAATTCTCCCTTTCTTTAGCACTAAATTCTCAAAAAAGAATTCTTGTACTAAAAGATACTTGAAAATTTGTTCCGATAGCTTCCGGTGAGCCACCACTACTTTTAGCAGCTGGGGTTCATTGCGCAACAAGAGCAGCAATCAAAGAAGCCAGAAGACAACTTGCTTCATGGAGCAACTCAGATGAACTTGACAAACCATTCCAATTGGATGCGCCAGCAACTATGCCTGTGGTAAAGGAACTCTGTGGATTGGACATTGTGGAAAGATACTTGAAATGGAAGATGGGCAAAATATGAAAGGAGTTTAATATCTTGGAAATAAATTGCTGTGTGTGTTTCATGTTTGGATGCTTAAGAAATATGTACTAGTTTGTCAAAATGTTGTGTTTAACAGTTCTATCTTCTTATGAACTATATTTTCAAGATGATTTCATTTGTATCTTAGGTCATATAGAAGCACTATGTGAGATGTATTTGGAAAACTCTCTTTTTTTCAGCTGTTTCTTGTGTAGTAAATGAAATTTGAAATTTATGTGTATGTCGGCGTGGGCGTTGCACTCAATGCAACTCATGTTAAACTTTCTTGGATTTTGATTTGATACAACTCAATTCTAGTTTTATAAAATATATCATTTAAAATATAGGAACTGAGTTACAACTAACTTAAAACTATACAAATTAAATTGTAGTAAATTAAAATTTAACTAAGTCAAAAATATAGAAACTACAAGATTACGTTTCAAAGCAAAATAATAATATTATGAACAGAGCTACTTCCAAGTTACATTTAGGTCAAACAATGGCTAAGTTTAATCCAACAATATTAATTCTTGACAAACGGATCGCAAAAAAAAAAAAAAAAACTGCATGCACCCATGAACAGAAACACATGAGGAACACGCATAAATACTATATTTAGTCTTTAATATAAAAGTCAGGTAATTAATTTACAAATATAAAGAAAATTAATTAAAATGATTATTTGTAATAAATAGATGTTATCTGCTTTAAAATATCGTTATTAATCATATTCATGAATACATATTGGAGACAAAGGTTTTATATTACTAAATTGAATATCCAATTAACTTGATCAAAAAAGGCTTTAGATCCTACTAAGTCTTGCTTTGTTGGCAATGTTTGTTTCGTCTTCTAACCATGAACTTCATTTAAAATTTATCCTCGTACTATCTTCGGTCCTTAATATAAGAACTAACAGGGGTTTATATCTCCATAATCACCTCTTTTCTAATTTGGATTAATGACTCTTTGATAATGTTCAAATGCGGCGAAAAGAAAGTTGTAAGATGGTGATTTATTTCCATATTCATGCATTTACTTTTATTTTACTCTCTTGAAATAATTGACATAAAAACGTAAATAAAATTAGTTGATTGCCTTATTTAACCCATATTTTCAAAAGAGGAGCCATAATTATTTGTGAATTCTTTATCGTAGTTTTTAATTAATCTACCATATTACTCAACAATATTCAATTATTCATACCAAAAGTAGTATTAGAAAAAAAAAATTTTGGCTGAATATTAGGAATAAAATATTAACTAATTCATTAACTTTACACAAAGACTTATATATACATGGAGATGGTATGTTGTTTTTTTAGCAAAATTTAAGTCAAGTTGTTTATATTCATTAACTCAAGTTTATAAATAAATTTATAAGTGCAAATACACATTTTAACAACTAACATTATCAAGATTACATGTGTTCATTTTTCATAATAAATTTATAAGCACAAATACACATTTTAACAACTAACAATAACAAAATTATAAGTGTTCATATGAAAGTCTATAAATCCTAACTCACATGATAAGAATTGATGTGAAAAAATTTATAAGTATCCATAGATAAATTTTACAGGTGTGCGCACGTATTTTAACAATTAATACCCACCTTAGTTACTTATAATAAAGATTATTTTTTAAATTATTCCTTATGACAAGAAATATTTTGAAAATTTTAAGATTAGTTGAACAAGATAATAGAAGACATGGTATATCTGTGTATTACTATTACAATGATATAAAAACGGTTATGATATATTAACAAAATAATCACATATATGGTTTCGTTTATTGTCTGCCCTTTTTTTTTTTGTATATTTTCACCAGCGTTTATTATGGCATTGAATTTGAATTTCCTCAACCATATCTCTCTTTAATTTCAATTAAGAAATTCAACAATTTAATAAATCCAACAAGAGCATCCTATTGCCAAATGAATGAATGATCTTTCTTTGTTTTTTTTTTTTTGGTTTTTTCAAATACAATAAGCTATGGCTTGAAACCGTGCAGAGATTAAAGATCAAAGTGCCAATGCATGGCATTCATTACAATTACAAGACTTGATTGACTAATTTGAAAATATTAAAAAATTAAAAAAATTATTTAATTGTAGCATGTGTTATCTGATCTCACTAAAATACTTATGTGTATCATTAGATTATACATCAATTTATAAGTGATGTAAATTAGTTTGGAAAAAAATAAATGACAAATATAAATACTTTACTTATAAATTTATATATAATTTGATGATACAACACTTTAGAGTTTTTTAAAGTGTGTCCACCATAAAAATATTAAAAGATTACTTAAGAATGATTGATACATGTTCATTTAATGGACTTTTGAGGATTTAATGGCTATGTTAAAAGTGTCCCAGAAAAATAATTTAAAGACACAATTGCTCCTTAAAAAAATAAATACTTTAAGAAAAAATTATACCACAAAATCTTTTAAAATGCTAAACTTATATGAAAAAACACTTCATAATATCAGATCAACCGCAGTACAAAATACATTATTTTATTATCCTCATGTTAAACAGATTGGGTATGGATATATAAAGTAGGGGAGAATAACAACAACAAAAAAGTTAAAAATTACTAAATCCCAGATCAGATTTGATAACAACACTTTGTTTGGCCTTAACAATGCTGAATTTACAAATAATAACAAAAAAATTGTGATCCCTCTTAAATTTCTGGACACATTAAAAATACTGCAAAAGTTGATTTTGAAAACAAATATAAGAATTACATATTAGATATTTGTTTCGTGCTTTAACTTTGTGGAGGAGAACAGCCCAACCATTGTTGTCGAAAGAAATAATTGAATCCCGAAGACACCCGTGATGTTTGTGCTCCCATACAATTATTAAGTCAAAAGTTCTTTGGTTTTATCATTAGTGACAACGTCGGTCCATGTCGTATTCTATGACTTTTATGCTTTGTGCACGTCCGGCCGAAAGCAAAACACAAATAAAGAGAGCTCATGTCGTATTCTACGTCTTTTTTTTAATTTTAATTTTTTTGGTTTCTTTACACAAGTTAGGCCCTACGCAATGGTCCCTTATATGGACAAGAAAAGCTTTAATTAAGACGTTCCGTCCAGTCTGTGCGTTTTCTTCAGGAAATTGAACCATGCTTGAAAGGAAAGAAGGAGAAGGAAAGACAGATACGACTTGGACACCCTACTAACGTCCGACACCAATGTTGTCCCGTCTCAAAAATGATTAGGAGCAGGAATGAACACCTTTAAGATGGGTTAAGCAAGATTGACATGACATGCACCCCTCCTGCCCACGTGCTTGCGGATAAAAGAGAAGCTCGCATCTCACAAATTAAGAAATTGTTTCAAGTCATTAAATATGTTTTAAATTCAGATTTATACGTGCACTTTTAACAAAATACTAATTAGACCATGAGTTTCAATTAGAATTTTTTAAATATTGTTAAATAATCATAATACCATTCTTTAATCAAAAAAGAAAATTGATTATTTTACCTCTCTCAAGTGATCCCTAATTTCTTATGATTTTTTTTTAGACCCAATGTTTGAAATTTGTATATATAACTTACACTATTAAAAATATTTTAATAAGACATGTTCATTGAATTTGGTCATGAACATAAATTTTAATCCATTTCATCCTATATATTTATCATTATTTTTCTCAACTATTATTATGTACCTTTCTGTTGAAGGTCATTTGAGCACACAAGCCTAAGAGTATGACGCGGGTTACATCAGCCCATAGGCCCTAGCATTCAAACATCGGCTCGAGGCATTTTTTCTACCCTTTCTTATCCTAAAAAAGTAGAAGCACCTTATGCTCTTGAACTAATAACTATCTTTCAGCTAACATAGCCTTCTCCGTCCCTCAGGACCAACAAAGGGTAATAGAAGAATATTCAAAAACTATTCAATGGGATGTTTGGATGAAACCAAATCATGGTTTGGAGAATAGTTTCTAGAGAATAGATTCTTGAAAAAATAGATCTTGTGAAAAAGTGATTCTGATAAAGTGATAGTGTTTAGATAGCTGTTATCAGAAGCACTTTTTATATGTGCAAATTACTAAAAATGCATAAGTTAATATAATAATTACATAAAAGATATATTTTATAATCTATTTTAATTTGAAGGAATAAAATTGTAAATAATATATTTTTTACCAACATAATTAATAATATATAAGATAGTATAATTAATAAATAATTAATATGTATATATATTTATAAAATACAATATTAAATATGTTTTAAAAAAAATTGAAGGGTGTTAAAGTCATATTATCGTTAAGATCTACTCTGATAGGCACAATCATATTTTTTCAATTTGAGCCAGAAATAGAATGGATTCATTTTTTCTAAAATCATGGTTTTAAACCCAAAACCATAATTTTAACTCAAACCATGGTTTCTTCATATTTCTCCCTGTTTGGCAGTCTCCTTCCCCAAACCATGGTTTGGGTCCTCCAACCATAGTTTGGGATAATAATCTTCTGTTAATTCATTTGTATAAGCCGCAGCTAAAGTTGTAAAAATAAGAGCTTAAATATCGCTTGTAAATAATTCAAAGAACTATTGATGACACATGTTAGTAGTGTTTGTATTAAGGAATAATTTCAGTACAAATGATTTAAAGAAATGTTTTAAAGAAATCAATAATATTTTTGATAAATAACTAATTTTTTTAAGGGACTCACATACAAGAACTGAAAATTGAAAATGGTTGCATCAAAGCTGGCAGCTTTCCCGTGTAAGAAGTAAGAAACTAGGCGGAGTTGGAACAATCTTCCCCGAAGAAACTTCACTTTTGAGCTTTCGTGTTCATCTGCGAAATGAGTCAAGGGAAGGCATCACATGAGCGAGCTTAAAGCTCTGTTGACCACGTGCTAATTTATAATTGATTGCTATTATATTAGGATTGCTCTCAGGGAAATTGTAATCACGTATCAATAAAGAGGTTTAATTACCTTAACTCCTTAAATTCCGTTTGACAATTGAAGAGCATACAACAATAAGTTCCATTATACAAAATGACAACTAGTTTACACTGCTCACTTGTTATTTAAATTTTATGGTAATTAAATATTAATGTTTTAAAAGCCAGACCGGAAGTCAAACCGGAAAAGTCAACGGGTCATAGTTCAATTAGTTAGGCCTGTCGGACCGTTCGGTCGGATCGGTGAAGTAATAATTAATTTAAAACAATATTATATACATATAATTAATTATTATTATTTAAGATTATCAATAAATAGTAAAACTTTAATATAAAAGTTGAAAGAGATGAAGAAATTATATATATTAATTTGCGTGAATTTCCTGTATTTCTCATGGAATATGAAAGAATAGAGTTTATGTATAGCTTCTAATTTTGGCCATAGTATAATAAGATAATTTTGTTGAATTATGAAGTAGTCATAAGTAAAATTAAAAAGAAAAACTTGCATTAAAGGTAGAATGTGATATTATTGGACTATATTTGAGGAGGACATATAGGAAATGTAAGTTTTCTTCTCATTTTCTCTTTGCATGTTGAGAGAAAAGTTGAAGAGAAAATAAAGTGGGTCTCACACCCTACTTTTTTTTCTTTTTATTTTTCTCTCCTCATCCAAAACAGGATAAAACTTATTTCTTTCCCCATTTTCCTCTTCCATTTTCTGTCCTTCCCTATTTTCTCTCCATCCAAACATGAGGTAAAACAATGTTTGATCCAACCAAAAACATAAATTATTAAAACTTAATATTAAATATTTAGTATAATTAAAATATTTTTGAAAATCTTAAAATAAATATTTACAGCCCTAAAAGAAAAAAATATTTATTTAAAGACTACTTATACTATAATTTGAAATGTTTTATGAAAATATTTTGATGGTTGTAGTTATATATACAAAATTTCAAACACTAAAAAATTATTTATATTTTTTGTCTAAATATTAATAATAAGATATGATGAACCACTTTAGAGGGATAAAATAATTAATTTTTATTTTTAATTAAAGTGGGGCATTATGATCACTTAACAACCTTCAACAATTCCTAATTAGGTCTCATATCTTGATTAGAAATTTATTAAAAGCATAGGCCTCAATTTGTATTTAAATATTTCGGTTGAATTTAATTGAGATTGTCCCTTAAATTATCGTCCCTCCCTCTCTCTCACATTTAAGCCTCCCTCTCCTCCTTATGATAAGAAATAAAAGTAGAGAACTATCCTTAATTACCTTGTCAATCCTTCATATTTTGAGTCAAAAAAAATTTTCCCCTTAAAAAACTTTTTATATCTTGGTGTTGGTTTTGTATGAATGAAATGGAAAAGAAGGGGAGGGAAGAAAAATTTTAATAAGTTGGATTTAAAAAATTTTAAAAAAACAAAGTTCAAAACTTTTTATTAATTTTTGTTACTATACTATTTTATACTCCTTCGGTTCTTAATATAGGATCCAATTCTTGAGTTGGTTTTGGTCCTAAATATGAGACCAATTTCTCATATTTATCAATTTTCTCTAAATTACCCCGATAGATACTTCCTCAACCATAATCAAGTAGAAGAGGGAGATGGGGTATTGAGAAAGATGATTATGGTATTTTAGAAAAAACGTGTCATTTTTCTTATAATTAACTAACTTATCTAACTTCCTTAATCTAATCAAATTAGTTAAACAGGTCTTATATTAAGGACTAGAAGAGTATTTAAAAGAATATGGGATGAGAGTACTAAAGTAGTCCGCAAGAGAGTTCATCTTCCTCTTTGAGAGTCTTACTTGGATTTATCTTCCACCTATTAAAAAATACTCCTTCAAGTCTTATTTATAAATTTTAAATTTAAAGAGGAGTGTGATTCATTATAAGTTTTAATTTAATATATGTCTTAACATTTAATCAATGTACCTTTTTCAATTATATTTTTAATTATTTATTCTCTCTTATTCTTCTTTCGTTTAACTTTTTTTTTTTTTTAACGGTTAAAGTTCTTTTGTTTTATGACAACGTTGGTCATTGTCATAATCTAATACTTACATGCACGTCCAGCCGAAAACAAAACACAAAGGAAAAAAGCGCGCGTAATGAGTCAACTCCTTAATTTGGATTTAACAAACTTTGTTTTGTAGCCAACGTCGCGTTCTAACATTTTAAAACCAAGAAGAGTTACTTGAATTAGTAATGATTCAACTCATAACCCACATAGCCATGCATTCTAAACTCTATGTTAATACAATAACCTTATTAATAGATGATTTGTAAGTTTTTTTGTAAGTACGTTTTAAACCTAGAGACACGTCTTAGTTTTAATAAGTTTTTGGAACCCAACCCACTTTAATAAATAGAGTACAAGAGTTTAGATACAACTAAAAGAACTTAACGAAAGAGATCAGGATCCGTTTGGATCAGTGATTGGAAAAGTAACTTATTGAAAAAGTAGTTTATGGAGAAGTAAAGTTAGGTAAAAACTAAATTGAATAAGTTGAATTGTGTTTGGATTGGAGTTCAGAAAAGTTAGTTTACAAAAGTAAGATTGGCAAAAAATTGTTTGGATAATAGTTGAGTAAAAATAAATTTGATTGTAAAATGACCAAAATGAGTATGAGTTTTAATAAATAATGAAACGTGATTAAAAAAAATAAATTTGTATAATATAATGAATTTAAATTAATTTAATATGAAGGAGTGAAATTTAATGGGTGATTTAAAATTTAAAATTTAAAAAATCAAAAAAATATTTTAAAAACGAAGCTCCTTGGGCGGCAGAGTAATGAGCTTTTACGTTAATCTGAGAGGGATCATGGGTGATGAAAGCTTGGTTAAAAAGAAAAAAAACGAAGTGAATAGGGAATAATGGTAGAAGTGGGAGAACAATAATGGAGGAAATAAAATAAAAAAAAAGGACCCTTTGACAGCAACGCAGTCGTGGGAGAGCTAAGGTGAAAAAAAAAAACGAAGAAAGTTGAAATTAGAGAATATGATAGAAGTGAGAGAACAAAAATCTTTGACAGAAAATCAAAAAATTGGCCTTGACACATCACATTAGTTAAAAGTCATAATAAGCTTTTCAATAAGCTATAAAATTCAGCTTGAGCCACAACGTACGATTACCAGCTTAAATTCCATGAGCTCTTTTTTTTTTTTTAAGCCCAACCAAACATTATGATTTTTCTAATCGGGCTTACACTACAAATAAACTACTTTTAAGCCCTTAAAACCCTGCCAAACAGACCCTGATGCATAGCCGAAAGGAAAAGATTGGAAAGCTGACGAACATGTTGAAGGACCACATTTGAATGATTCAAAGCTGCAGATGAGATGTGGTTGCTGATCGAAACCTCTGATCCTTAGGGTCTGTTTGGTTTGAGGGGAGGGAAGGGGAGGGAGGGGAGGGGGAGGTAGGGAAGGGGAGGGGAGGTTTTATCTTCACCTTGTTTGGTTTGATTAAAAAGGAGGGGAGGGGAGGGTATTTAATGATCCCTTGTTTGGTTCAAGGAGGGGAGGGGAGGGATAGTAATAATCAATTTACCATTTTACCCTTACATATTAGTTTATGTTTTTTATTGATATATTATATAAATTAATTTACATCTTAATTTAAATTATATAATTTAATAAAAATTCAGTCTTATCATGTTAATATGTGTATTAAAAAATTGGTATAGTAATTTTTTATTCTAATTAATATAATAATATATTTAAAATAATCAAATTAACAAATTTTATATGCTCTAAGAAAAATGAAATTTTATTTTCTTTAGGCTATCTTTTTTTCCAACTTTAAAATATATTTAATAAATAATATATTTATAAAAAACAATTAATTTTATATATTATAATTTTTTATTTAAATAATTTTTTATTTTTAAATAATTTTTATAATATATTTTTAATTATAATAATGTATATATTTTTTATTTTTTTACTTAGGATAATATATTTTTTATTTGAAATAAATATTATAATAATATATTTTATGGGTAGAAGTGGAATATTAAAAAAATCATAAGGGCATAATAGTCCAAAATTTTGGCTCCCCTCCAAAAACCCCCAATTTGGAGGGGAGCCAAAATGGGGGAGGGGAGGGGAGGGGCCCCTCCCCTCCAAAATTTTTAACCAAATGAGGGGAGGGGCTCATTTTCCCTCCCCTCCCCTCCCCTCCCCTCCCCTCCAACCAAACACACCCTTAATGTAGTCAACCTATTTTTAAATATCTCTAATTTTTAATATAAAAATTAGTTTGATATTCAATTTGATTATAAATATAAAATTTCAAATCTACTTTGCCTATTATATTTATTTATTTATTTAAAGTAGTCTTTATAGTAGTTGTACATGTTAAATATTTCATCAAATTGTAATTTTAGCGATTACATTTGATTAGCAGGATATTTTAGGAAAGACAATACCTATTTATTACAAATAAGTAACTCAACTAATTTTCTTACTATACTCAAATTAGTCAATTAGTTCTTATATTAAAAATCGGAGATAGTGTTATATAAGGTAAACATGTTATAGGAGTTTTATCTCTTAAATCTCAAAAATAATTTTTTGAGAGTAATTAAAAGCTAAAATACCCACCATATCTAAGTTTACTCTGATGGGAAGGAAGATGCTCAGATTAAAAGCTATTTTGATCATTTATACAAAATTTCTTTCGTTGATATATAGATAATGATGGTCTTTATTTTCTAGCCCTTGGATGGCGTTATGAACTTTCCTAGAGGCACATTAATTCTTATGATTTTATGGAATTTTGATTCCTATAATTTTAAATTATTGTTTTTTATCCTTATAATTTTATAATTTTTTTATTTGAATTTAACAATTGGTTCTTATAATTTTAACGAGTTTGGTCCCTATACTTACACTCATACCATGTCTTTATAAAATTATAGGAATGACCAAAATAAAAGTTAGATCAAATTATAAGGAGCAATAATAATATTAATCTTTCTTGAAATTTGTTTAATAATAAAAATTACAGGACATACTTATTTTATTGATTTTAAAATCGTTTGACATGTATCTGCTTTATTTTAATGCTGGCATGATGAACCTATCTGGACGCACATTTTATGTCCTATCTTAAAATTTGTATAATGTAAATGTCATGTTGCAAAACTGATTTTTTGCCAACGCATGTTAAAAAACAGATTAATAGTAGGAAAAATGACAAATAAAGACCATCAAATTACCAAAATAACCAAAGATAACTTGAATAAGCAAAATTACCATGAAGGACCCAGTCTCATATTGCACATATAAAATCTTGGCAAAATGTTTGAAATGCTTCTCAACTAAGTTGTGATTTGGTCTACTAAAGTGGTCATTCACTAAAATAAACTTGTTATTTTTCATAGTCAACTTGTCATTTGGTATACCTTCAACCAAGTTATGATTTGATCTATTGAAGTTGTCATTCGCTAAAATGAACTTGTCATTTCCTATAGTCAACTTGTCATTTAATTGAGGTGCATTTTAGACATTTCACTAAGATTTCATATTTACAATATGGAACTGAGTCCATCATGGTAATTTTGCTTACTAAGGTGACCTCTGAGTAATTTTGGTAATTTAAGAGTCTTTATTTGTGATTTTCCCTTAATAGTATAAATATAAATTTAAATCTATAAATATATGCCACATAATAAAAAATTGGAGGATATATTATTTTGATATGATATGTTATCTTTGAACCTAAATATAAGATCTAGTTATATAATATAAATTGTAGTACAAACAAGATACTATATTTAGGAGTAGAGGTAGTATATTAGTTTCAATTATTAGCTGTTAAAACAAGGCCATTTATTCTTAACTCATCAACGGGTCACGTTAAGACTCTCAGCTTTGAATACCAAATCAATGATAACTGGAAAAACTGTCACTAAATAATCCTTCACGAATTATGATCAGATTCTATTTTTGATGCACATGATCCTCTTGAAGAGATAAATGCAAAGTACACTTAGAATTTTTGACGACAGAAGAAAGACATTATAAGTGAGGCTTTTAAAAGAGAGAAATTTAGAAAGAATTCATGAGGAAAACACACTAGTATCATACAAAAAGTTCTTACAACTCCTTCTACCTGTAACTGGAGGTAAAGTGGGGTTTATATAGAGGCTCGGGATTATAACATGACAAATCCTAATAGTAGACGTTATTTTGATGATTTGATATAAAGGCAGGATGCCTTTAATACACAACTACTCCTTGCAACTACTCTAATAATGACAACCACCTTGATTGTTATAAAAAGATGAAATACACAATATGATGAACTACTTTAATAAAACAAAAGTAGATGGTGACATAAAGTAGATTTCTAGTAGGTTCCTCTTATCTTCTTGAGGATAATGTCTACCGTAGGCTTTTACAGATAGGTTCATGGCCAGGGGACAGGTTTATGACACCTTATGGGTCAGGGTCATTTGAGTCATAGTGTCTCCTTATGTAATAGTATTCTTCAAGTTCTGTGAGGCGGGCCTTATCATCATCATCTTAGTTAGGATCCTGGGATTCTCCTGCAAGAAATGAAAGTTGTGACTAAAAACTTGGCTGAGAGAAATGGAGTCCTTCAGGCTAAATGAGTTTGATATGTGAGTCTCCTTGATAAGTTTCTTGGGCTACTTCTGTTGAAGGAGGAACTTATGACATATTTGGTGGAGGTTTGACTACATTCATGATGAAATTTTTTTGAAATTCTTCAAGTATTTTGCTGCTGGCTTAAGGTGAAGTAGGAGAATTAGGAGGGAAAGATCCAAGAGAAAGACATAAAGTGTCTTTTCCCGTATCTGATTTTTAACTCAGAATGATGTTGTGTCATACTCAAGCAGAAAATATATATAAAATCTAATTTTGTTACCTTGAGTCACTTATTTTCCAGTTTAAGTGATTAATCTGACCAGTCAAATGACCGGTTTACAGAGTTGTCAGTCTAATCCAAATTTTAAAGCAATAATTACAAATTTACAACATGAGTTACATAACTTATATACTTCTTAAAAGTTTATTTAAATCTAGCAGTTTGACAATATAGCCCCTCGCCCCCTCTATAATTTTGACATTTTCTCTGGAAAGTAAAGTTGATGTCGCCATCCATATGAATTTTCAAATCATTTTTTATTTTAATTATAAAACCTCATTTATAATATATAAATAAAAACTTATAATTAAAACTGAAGAAAGGATTTTAAATGTTCGTTTTATTTTTTGTACAAGACATGGACACAGAGTCCCTCGCGGGACACCCCGCCATGGCGTTTTCTAATTTGGACAAAGACTCCTTTTGTTTCAAAGTAAAGTCGGAATCCGTGATAGATTCTCATGTTGTAAATGATTACTACAGCTCATTTCATCTGTCATGTAAATGATTACTACTCTTCATTTTTCTCGACTTGAGAGTTATTTTATAATATAAAATAAATTTTACATTTAAAATTAAAGTAGTATTATTTGTGTCATATGTCTGTGTTCTTTTTATTTGTTTGTCTTACTATCCGTTTGGTGCGAGCAAAACGGATAAGAAAATTTTAATAAATTTGTTTTAAAAAAATTAAAGAAATAAGGTTTTAAGATTTTAATAGAAAAATAGATAACAATAATAAAAATTAATTAAAAATTTTTAATTTTAAAATTTTAGTAGAAAGAACTTGTAAGATAAAAGAATAATAAGAATTTTCAGCATCACTTTTCTATTTTTTTTTTCCAGTTTTCTAAATTCGGCTCATTAAATTTTTTCTGCTGTCTCTTTTTTCTTTTTTCCCCTTCATATGTAGGATTAGCCCCCACACATCAACACGAGGAAAAAAGTTAAAGCTGGTATCAACGTTAAATTATTGACATTTTATCTTTTTATTTATTTGCATAACAGTAAAGGAAAAATAACATACGCGGAAATTATATCAAACAAGAATTACTTCAAAATTTCAAAAATAAAATTTTCCGAACTTTACTGCCTCTGAGACCAAAATTGGAAATGGAGTGCTTGGCCATGGTTGGTTTCTGCCAGTCCCCATCCGCCCAATCCTAGGTAGTAGATATCGTCACTTCATGTGCAGAATGCCAAGTGTGAATCACGATTCACGAACACAAGAAGACGGTTAAAATTCTGCGAGAGAGACAAGACAGAGAGAGCCAGAGAGTGAGTGTACGAGTGTGTGGACATGGAGAGAGAGGCACATACACTGCATAAAAAGGCGTCGAAAATTGCTGAAGGATGGCTCAAAGCTGAGAGCTTTATCGTTTCAGTGAGCGGAGTCCGTGAGGACAGTACGGTCTTCCCCGAAGGCCGTTCATTTCTGGGCTTTTTGGGCTTATCTGAGAAATGAAGGAGAACGGAGAAACAACGGCAACTCTGGTTTTTGCTGTGAATGGAGAGAGGTTTGAGCTCTCAAGTGTTGACCCATCAACCACCGTGCTTGAGTTCTTGCGTGCTCAGACTCCGTTCAAGAGCGTCAAGCTCGGCTGTGGCGAAGGTCTGTCTCTGAGGCTCTGTTTCATGATCACCATGTTCATGCTTACTAGCTGTAGTGGTCTAGATCTTTGTAGGGGGTTCATGATTCTGAAACTGGTTAGTCTCCAAAAGGACACTCAAAATACTTTCATGAGTGTAGCTTTGAATCCTCCTAAGTTCATGAGCTAGTGTTGATCCTCTGGCGATTTACTCTGTTTCTTGATAAATTCTTATCCATGCTAATCTCTGCATTAAAGTATTTGAAATTGCAGGTGCCCAATGATTTAAAGAAAAGGTCAATCTGAGATCATTTTTGGTTAAAGTAGTTTGTTTGAAGTGTTTCTAAGGCTCTGTAGCTGTTCCTTCCATCATTACTATTTCTTGACCTTCCCCCTGCCTTAGGCTTTTTCTTAGAAACAGCATAGACCATGTTTGATTGATATGAAAAGGCGGAGTGATCTCTTTTAGTTTTGTAATATATATGTGTTAATTTGATCATGCGATTGAAATTCTTTATGAGGTTTTTATTTCTTTGGTTTCTTTTTTTTTTTTTGGTATATGAAATATTTGGATGTTGGCGCTTCTTTGGACATTTTAAGAAACAGAGACAAAAGAAAAATTGGATATTGAAATTTCAGTGCCACTAACGTAATAATTTTGGGCTTTAGGAGCTCGGAACAGAGCATACTACCCTTTGCTGTTTCAATTATTCGTTGACTTTATGACTAATTTTCTCCTTCATACCATCATGGAGGTTGTTTAAAACAATTTATGAAACAAGGTATATTTATTCTTCTATTTTTATCGATAGCTTGAATATATGGTTCTTCTTCTATTTTTATTGATCGTTTCAACGTGAACATGAAGCTCAGAGGTGTTACTTTTCTTGGTTATGCCTTTAATCTATGTTATGATTGAAATTAGTGCTTTTCTTTTTTTGCCTGTATGTAATATTTGAATCTTTTTATTTGGCATTCTACGAAACAGAGGTAAAACAAACTTCAGAACCATCATCATGATTTGGGCCATGAGGAGCGGGGAATAGAACGCTATACGCTTCTCTGTTTAGAATTATTTGTTAACATCATGACTGATTTTCTTCCTCGTATTTTCATAGAGGTTGTCCAAAACAATATATAAAAAGTACATACATATTTTCTTGTTCTCGTTTATCGGAGTCTGATTATGAATATGAAGGTAAAAGGTGTTAATTTTTCCCCCCAAATTTTCATCAATTTCTCATTTCCTGGTTCAATCTGGATTGTTTACAGGTGGTTGTGGTGCTTGTCTTGTTTTAATATCCAAATACAATCATGTGCTCGATCAAGTTGAGGATTTCACAGCAAGTTCTTGTCTCACACTACTTTGCAGCATACATGGATGCTCCATAACTACAAGTGAAGGCCTTGGAAACAGTAAAGATGGATTCCATCCAATTCAAGAGAGAATTGCAGGATTCCATGCTACTCAATGCGGATTTTGCACTCCTGGAATGTGTGTATCCCTTTTTGGAACTCTTGTTAATGCTGAGAAAACCAATCGTCCCAAGCCTCCTCCAGGTTTCTCGAAAGCCACAGCTGCTGAGGCTGAAAGGGCCATTTGTGGGAACCTTTGTCGCTGTACTGGCTACCGACCGCTTTCTGACGCTTGCAAAAGTTTTGGTGCTGATGTTGATTTGGAGGACTTAGGGTTAAACTCTTTTTGGAGAAAAGGAGAAAGCGATGATGTAAAGAGAAGTAGGTTGCCTAAATATGATGATCAGCACAAGAAGACTAAATTTCTAGAGTTTTTGAAGGAGATCAATCCTGATGTGTTCACGGCTTCTGGAAAACATAGTTGGCTCAGTCCTACTAGTCTAAAAGAGCTTCAAGGCCTATTGGAAACAAACAATAACGCTGGAACCAAGATAAAGATCGTTGTCAGTAATACAGGAATGGGTTATTACAAAGATGTAGAAAGCTATGACAAGTACATTAATCTGAAGGGAATTTCTGAGCTCTCAGAAATAAAAAAAGATGAGACAGGGATTGAAATTGGAACGACAGTGACTATATTTAAGGTTATTGAAGCTTTAAAACCAAAGAGCGGATGTGAGTTTCTCTCTGACTTTGATATGATACTTGAAAAAATTGCTAATCATATGAGTAAAGTAGCCTCAGGGTTTATAAGGAACACAGCCAGTATAGGTGGCAATCTGGTGATGGCTCAGAAGTATCATTTTCCTTCAGATATAGCTACAATACTTCTAGCCGTGGATACAATGGTTCATATAATGAATGGCACAAATTTTGAATGGCTTACAATGCAAGAGTTTTTGGAAAGGCCACCATTATGTTTGGAAAGTGTGCTTTTACGCATTAAAATTCCTAGTTGGGAATCCAATAAAAGTGATCCTGAAAATCGCAAAAGGAAAATTCTCTTTGAAACCTTTCGAGCTGCTCCTCGACCGCTTGGAAATGCACTAGCTTATATAAATGGAGCTTTGTTAGTTGAGGTTTCTCAAGGCAAAGATACAAAAGGGACTTTGATAGATAATTGCAGGCTTTCTTTTGGTGCTTACGGGACCAAACATGCAATAAGAGCAACAAAAGTTGAGGAGCTACTAGTAGGAAAGTTATTAAGTGTTGGTGTCATGCATGAAGCTATCAACATGCTCCCAGCTATTATTGTACCTGAAGAAGGAACTTCAAGAATTGCTTATCGGTTAAGCTTGGCAGCTGGTTTTCTCTTTAAGTTCTTGAGCCCTTTGATTGACCATTGTGATCAAAATTTAAATAATTACTCAAATACATCTACTAGTTCGTCATTCTTTAGGGCTTTAGGCATAGAAGAGAATATTGGGCAAGTCCATCATGATAAAGGTTCTACTTTCCTGTCATCCGGAAAGCAAGATATTCAAGTAGATGATGAGTACCAACCCATTGGTGAGCCAATAAAAAAGGCAGGGGCCGTCATACAAGCTTCAGGTTTGTTTTATATACGTTCAAGCTTCAAAATCATTTGACAACCCATTTTCTTCCCATATTTACAGCATTTGAAATTTAAAGTAGTATGTAAATGTTTTAACAAACATGCTAGCATCTTGTTTTGCTAAAACTTTCAATCCATCTTTAACACCAACCATTTTATCACAGAATATATTTTCATTTTAGAGACTCTTACAGCATGCAAGTTTAACAATCTATCCCAGATTACCTGACTCTTCTACTGATAAAACGAAGGTTTTAAACACCCCAATCCTATTCTCTTGGTTTGAGTTGTTATTGATTTCATGATTTGCATTATGCATTCTTTAAGTACCATTTATTTGAATGATAGATTAATATGACTGAATTCCGTTTCCCAAGCTCCTACCTTGTATCGACTTCACCTTCTTGGTTTCTAGTCTTACTCACTACTATTTGCCTCAAGCCATGAATCATATTGACTGTGATTTAAAAACGAACACATAGTTCATTTTCAATGCTTCTGCTAATCTTCATCCAATAAACTAAGTGATCCTTGTTTCTGCCATCTCTATTTTATACGTTAAGATTTGTGTTAGAATAAAGTTGGCCGCGATTGAAAAACAACCATATAGTTCCTTGTCAATGCTTACACTAGTCTTTTTCCAATAAACTAAGCTTATTCTCTCATTTTGGTTACTCTTAACTTTATGTGTTATGTTTTGGAATATCTTTTTAATTATGAGTTACATATTTTTCAAATAAATTGTAGGCGAGGCTGTGTATGTGGATGACATTCCTTCACCAACAAATACCCTACATGGAGCATATATTTATAGTACAAAACCTCTAGCAAGGGTAAAGAGTATAAAGCTACAAAAGCTAGATGGAGTGAGGGCAATCATTTCAAGTAAAGACATCCCTGATGGTGGGGAAAATGTTGGGTCTGTTTCTACATTTGGTGTTGATCCCTTATTTGCAGATGAGATTGCTAGATGTATTGGTGATCATATTGCTTTTGTGGTGAGTTTTAAGCTACCTTATTTTGGTCCACCAAAAATTTGGATAATGTTTTATTTATTTTTACTGGATGAATGTGTTTAGGTTGCAGATACTCAGAAACTTGCAGATGTGGCTGCAAACTCTGCCATTGTTGAGTATGATTGTGAGAATCTTGAAAAACCTATTCTATCTGTTGAAGAGGCTGTTCAAAGATCTAGTCTTTTTCAAGTTCCTCCTACGTACCAACCACAAGAAGTTGGTGATATAACAAAAGGAATGGCTGAAGCAGATCATAAGATTCTTTTTGTTGAGGTACAGGGAACAAATTAATTCTTCCTTCATTTAATCATTTTCTCTTCTATCTAACACAAACATGCCACAGAAGAAGAATGAGATGTGATCATTGCATGTCAGGTTTTATACATTGATACCTCCGATATATTACAAATTCCACAAATATACAGACATAGACAAGAAATAAACTAATTTATTGTTTAAGAAAATACAAACATGTTCTTTAATAACCACAAAATAAATTCTTATTTCTTTTGTGTTTTCGTGCTGTGCACTTAGGAATTTGAATGTTGTGTGTGTATATTTTTCCCCCATTGATCCTTTTTTCCATTTTCATCTGTTCTTTTTTTTATTTTTGCAGTTCAATGGTGTGTTGTTTTTTTTAATTTTTATTAAAAAATAAAAAAATTAAGGTCCTAGACTGTCTAGACTAGTCCATGTAGATCATCAGAACAAGTCTAGTCCAGGCCAACCTCAGGTTGGTGCTGAACCAGACCAGACCAGACTATGGGCTGCTTTGTGTAGCCCGCTCTTCACTAAATCAGACCTTGGGTTGATGCTCAACCTGATCTAATTTGGTTCATGCACACTTTGTCTTCTATTATTGTCGCCCATTTCTACTTCTATTATGAATAATTAATCTTTGATTTGTTATATATGTCAAGTATATTCCTTATCATCTTTAGATGATTTGACATTTCTTTGGATAATGTGAAATGTAGATCAAAATTGTGTCACAATACTTCTTCTATATGGAGACACAAGCTGCACTTGCTGTACCAGATGAAGACAATAGCTTGACGGTGTACACTTCAAATCAAGGGCCAGAGAGTGCACATACCACTATTGCAAGATGCTTAAATATTCCTGAGAATAATGTTCGTGCAATCACAAGAAGGGCAGGTGGTGGTTTTGGTGGAAAGTTCACAAAAGCTAATCCTGTGAGTATTTCAGTTTTGTATTATGCTTCTTCCACTCCTGTTTACAAACATCTATGAATAACTTCATGTAAACTAAGAAAATTAGTTAAAGTGAGTTATTTCTGGTGAAAATTTAAAAATTAACCAATAAATTCAATAGGCAGAACAGTTTGTTTATTTATTTATATTTTTTTATATAGACAATTTAAAACCTCTCCCTCATAGGAGAGGGGACCCACACACCCACCTACCCTTACTTGGAAACATGGGGTATAGAACCCATAACCTCTTCTATAAGAGGAGGCATGGGGTGTCAATTGAGTTATAAACTCTTAATGTATAGTTTGTTTAATTAGTTAGGGATACTAGGTGGAAAAAATTGATACTCCTCTCGTCATTAATATAGGACCTCATTGTTGAGTTGATTTCAGTCCTAAATATAAAATCTATTTTTTATACTTATCAATTTTTTTTCTAAATTACCCCTATCGATACTTCGTCAACCATAATCAAGTAGAAAAGGAAAAATATATATATATTAAAAAAGATGGCTATGGTATTTTAGAAAAAACATGTCATATTTTTTATAATTAATTAACTTACCTAGTTTTCTTAATATAATCAAATTAGTTAAATAAGTCTTATATTAAGAACCGAAAGAGTACTTTAGACAATGCGTGTTGTATCAAGAGGCATGTTGAAAGTCATTATAATAATAAGGGCCGGAGCGAGTAGTTTTTTATGTTCTTCTCATATAATCTTCTCTATATATGAATTATACTCATGGTAACCATAGATTTGAAGCAGAATAACTCGCTCTTAAAAAAGCTGGTGATGAATGTAAAATTGGCGGGGACAGCATGGGTGTTTCCTTCCTTGTTCTAAATGGCGCAGACATAGAATTTTTGAAATCTCCTAGCAAGTGTGAATCAAATAGATTTTAGATACAAGATATCTGATATTTTTGAAAAGCAAAATAATACTAACATATGAAATTACAATAGAAATCTTTGAATAGTGACATTCAAATCTTTCAGGTTGCTACATCATGCGCACTTGCAGCACACAAATTACGCTGCCCTGTCAGGACATATATGAATCGTAAGACAGATATGATAACGGCGGGAGGAAGGCATCCTATGAAGATAACCTATAATGTGGGATTTAAGAGTAATGGGAAGATTACTGCTTTAGAACTTGAGATATTGATAGATGCAGGAATATATGAGGATGTATCTATAGTAATGCCAAATTATGTAATTGGTGCACTTAAGAAATATGACTGGGGTGTTCTATCTTTTGATGTGAAATTATGCAAAACTAATCTTCCTAGTAGAACTTCAATGAGAGCCCCTGGGAATCTTCAGGGATCATATATTGCTGAAGCTATAATAGAACATGTGGCATCTACACTTTCAATAGATGTAGATTCTGTGAGAAGCATTAATCTCCACACATACCAAAGTCTCTGCACTTTTTACCCGAGTTCTGCAGGTCAGCCTACTGAGTATACCCTAGTTTCTATATGGGATAAGTTAGCTATTTCTGCAAGGTATGACCAGAGGAGAGAAATGGTGGAAGACTTTAATAGGAACAACATCTGGAAAAAAAGAGGTATATCTCGTGTGCCTGTTGTGTTTGAAGTAACTATGAGCCAATCACCAGCAAGAACAAGTATTTTAAAGGATGGGTCCGTTGTTGTTGAAGTTGGAGGGATTGAAATTGGTCAAGGTCTCTGGACCAAGGCGAAGCAAATGGCTGCATATGCACTTAGTTTAATACAATGTGATGGATCTCAAGACCTATTAGATAAAGTACGTGTCATACAATCTGATACGTTGAGCATGATTCAAGGAGGGACCACTTATGGTAGTACTACATCTGAGTCAAGCTGTGAAGCAGTTAGGCTTAGCTGCAATGTCTTGGTTGAGAGGCTAAAGCCATTCAAGGAAAAGTTGCAAAAGGATATGGGTTCTGTCGATTGGAACACACTTATTTCTCAGGTATATGGAAACATGAAAGTTCAAATCATCCTTATTTTCCTTGCTATAGTGACAATGTGGATGTGGTTTTAACATAAATGTGGTAATTCTCCTTATATGTGTTATATTGCTAAGGTAATACATTGATCCTGCATAGATAATACTTCTCCTCAATCATATTGATCAAGGGATGAGATTTAGAAAGTTCCTTATTATTTCTGAAATTTATGACACTTTCGCATAACTTGTACAAGAGTTCTTTTTATTTTAAAAGCATTTTAACCGCCATGTTTGTAATCATCAATATGTTTCCTTGTGCAGGCACACTTACAAAGTGTGAACTTATCAGCAACTTCATTTTATAATCCTAACAGTGCAACCAGCACGTACCTCAATTATGGTGTTGCAGTGGGTGAGGTAGGCTCATTTTGTATCCAATTTCTTATTTAGAAAGTGATTTTTTTTTCAATTAAGCTTGTGAATGGCTACATTGCTTAAATGTATTTAAATTTTTGTGGAAGCTTCTTGTTACATCAAATTATCATTGATGTGGGACACTAAAGGTTGAATATTATTTCACAGGTGGAAGTAGATCTTCTCACAGGAGAAACCACTATTATGCAAACAGATATTATCTATGATTGTGGAAAGAGTCTCAACCCTGCTGTAGATTTGGGACAGGTGAGCGAGCTAAGATTTCTATTTTCTACTCTTTTTCAAAATAAGGGTTGTTTAAATTAATGTCAATGGTGGCTATATCATAATGCAAATAGAGAGAAAGATTGATAGAAGTAGGTAGACCCAATCTTCTTCTCTTCTTGTGTTACTCCATATCAGCTGACAGTTAGGTTTCTTATTACTCCCTCCGTTTTTAGTTTATAAGATGCTTTTGGAGCAAATTACAAAAACCAAATAATCTTGTTAAGTATGGTTAACAATCTTAATTTTTTTTAAGAAGTATAAATTTTCAAAAATGCCCTTCATTTAACACGAACCCTCTAATTAAACTCATGTTTGATTAAGGGAGATTTTTGCAACAAGGTCATTAATGAATCATAATTTTTTTTTCCATAAGTTAAGAAGTCAATTAAAATTAGTTATTTCTTATAAAATATCAAAACTATCCTAAATAAAAGCTATTAGTTAGAGTAGTTTGGTTAATTAGTTAGGAAGTTTTGTAGTTACTTAAGGTTACTAGCTAAGTGAAAAAAAATTAGTACTTTAGACAAAACATGTTATATTATGAAACATGCAAAGGTCCTTATAATAAGGGCTAAAGGGAGTATAAACATCTCCCTAGAAAACATCGTATAAATTGAAGCAGAGACAATAGTTTAATAGTTCTTTTAAGTCTAGAAAGTTTACACAATGTTGACAAGCTGGAAATTGAGCGACTCATTTTCGGATTCATGTAACTACATTGAGTCCACATTATTTTGAAATTAACGAACGAATATGAAAAAGGCTTGGATAACCAAATAAAATAATATGGCATAAGTTATTCTCATGTATAATAAGCAGAAGTTATTAGATTCTGAAGTTGTCTAGTTTGACATAATATTTTTTGGTTGTTGCAGATTGAAGGAGCATTTGTGCAAGGGTTAGGGTTTTTCATGTTTGAAGAATACGAAATAAATCATGAAGGATTAGTGTTAGTAGATGGAACATGGAATTACAAAATCCCCACATTGGACACAATAACTAAACAGTTCAATGTTGAAATTCTCAACAGTGGACATCACAAGTATCGTGTTCTGTCTTCTAAAGGTATGGCTTATCAGCTGTTAGAATTTTTAATTTGACATTTTCTTCCAAATTATTTGTTCCTTACCAGCACATACATGCTTTTTGGACAATCCTCTTTTAGTTAATTCATGAAGCTAATAGGTATGTTTGGCATGGCTTTTGCTTTACTGAAATTGACTTTTTAAACCTAAAAACTGATTTAGGTCTAAAAGTATATTTGCCATAGGTTTGGCGGCAAATGACTTTTTGCCTAAAAACCACTTTAAAGTTGAAGTTTTTTTTTTTTTTTTGGTTTTTTACTTTTCTTTTTTTTATATTTGAACCTTTTGAAACTAGCTTTTTAATATATTATCCAAACAAATTGCCGTCAAGCTGAAACTTTTATGATAGTCTATTAAAACATAAATGACATTACACTAATTAATTTTTACCTCAGCTTTAATTTGCAAAAGTCAATGGAGATAAAAGTCACTTTTGCAAACGTCCATTCGAACAAACCCTGATTTAATAAATCATGTGAAAGTTAATTCCAAAATGAATGAAACCAATATTAAAGCATTTGAAAGTTGAAATTCCTTTAAATTTCCATGCTTATATATGGTTCATCTTTTAGCATTGTCCTTTATGTTCTTAGGATGCTAACATTGAGTAAATCAAATAATTGTTTCAACGAACCAAAATGGACTTGTAAAATAGTTTGTTTTTCACATATTCTCAACTTTCAAGTTGCATGTCATCTATTTGTTAAATGAATTAATTGTTGTTGAACACTTTTTTTTCAAATAAGAATTGTTGTCGAACAGTGATTCCAAAGAAGATATGAAATGTCAGGTGATCAAGCATATGATGGTGCACACGGTTAATTAAATCTCTTATTTCGGACCTGATTGTAATTATCCCTTTCTTTAATACTAAATTCTCCAAAAACAATTCTTATACTAAAAGATACTTGAAATGTTGTTTCGATAGCTTCCGGTGAGCCACCACTACTTTTAGCAGCTGTGGTTCATTGCGCAACAAGAGCAGCAATCAAAGAAGCCAGAAGACAACTTGCTTCATGGAGCAACTCAGATGAACTTGACAAACCATTCCAATTGGATGCGCCAGCAACTATGCCTGTGGTAAAGGAACTCTGTGGATTGGACATTGTGGAAAGATACTTGAAATGGAAGATGGGCAAAATATGAAAGGAGTTTAATATCTTGGAAATAAATTGCTGTGTGTGTTTCATGTTTGGATGCTTAAGAAATATGTACTAGTTTGTCAAAATGTTGTGTTTAACAGTTCTATCTTCTTATGAACTATATTTTCAAGATGATTTCATTTGTATCTTAGGTCATATAGAAGCACTATGTGAGATGTATTTGGAAAACTCTCTTTTTTTCAGCTGTTTCTTGTGTAGTAAATGAAATTTGAAATTTATGTGTATGTCAGCGTGGGCGTTGCACTCAATGCAACTCATGTTAAACTTTCTTGGATTTTGATTTGATACAACTCAATTCTAGTTTTATAAAATATATCATTTAAAATATAGGAACTGAGTTACAACTAACTTAAAACTATACAAATTAAATTGTAGTAAATTAAAATTTAACTAAGTCAAAAATATAGAAACTACAAGATTACGTTTCAAAGCAAAATAATAATATTATGAACAGAGCTACTTCCAAGTTACATTTAGGTCAAACAATGGCTAAGTTTAATCCAACAATATTAATTCTTGACAAACGGATCGCAAAAAAAAAAAAAAAAAAACTGCATGCACCCATGAACAGAAACACATGAGGAACACGCATAAATACTATATTTAGTCTTTAATATAAAAGTCAGGTAATTATTTACAAATATAAAGAAAATTAATTAAAATGATTATTTGTAATAAATAGATGTTATCTGCTTTAAAATATCGTTATTAATCATATTCATGAATACATATTGGAGACAAAGGTTTTATATTACTAAATTGAATATCCAATTAACTTGATCAAAAAAGGCTTTAGATCCTACTAAGTCTTGCTTTGTTGGCAATGTTTGTTTCGTCTTCTAACCATGAACTTCATTTAAAATTTATCCTCGTACTATCTTCGGTCCTTAATATAAGAACTAACAGGGGTTTATATCTCCATAATCACCTCTTTTCTAATTTGGATTAATGACTCTTTGATAATGTTCAAATGCGGCGAAAAGAAAGTTGTAAGATGGTGATTTATTTCCATATTCATGCATTTACTTTTATTTTACTCTCTTGAAATAATTGACATAAAAACGTAAATAAAATTAGTTGATTGCCTTATTTAACCCATATTTTCAAAAGAGGAGCCATAATTATTTGTGAATTCTTTATCGTAGTTTTTAATTAATCTACCATATTACTCAACAATATTCAATTATTCATACCAAAAGTAGTATTAGAAAAAAAAAATTTTGGCTGAATATTAGGAATAAAATATTAACTAATTCATTAACTTTACACAAAGACTTATATATACATGGAGATGGTATGTTGTTTTTTTAGCAAAATTTAAGTCAAGTTGTTTATATTCATTAACTCAAGTTTATAAATAAATTTATAAGTGCAAATACACATTTTAACAACTAACAATATCAAGATTACATGTGTTCATTTTTCATAATAAATTTATAAGCACAAATACACATTTTAACAACTAACAATAACAAAATTATAAGTGTTCATATGAAAGTCTATAAATCCTAACTCACATTATAAGAATTGATGTGAAAAAATTTATAAGTATCCATAGATAAATTTTACAGGTGTGCGCACGTATTTTAACAATTAATACCCACCTTAGTTACTTATAATAAAGATTATTTTTTAAATTATTCCTTATGACAAGAAATATTTTGAAAATTTTAAGATTAGTTGAACAAGATAATAGAAGACATGGTATATCTGTGTATTACTATTACAATGATATAAAAACGGTTATGATATATTAACAAAATAATCACATATATGGTTTCGTTTATTGTCTGCCCTTTTTTTTTTTTGTATATTTTCACCAGCGTTTATTATGGCATTGAATTTGAATTTCCTCAACCATATCTCTCTTTAATTTCAATTAAGAAATTCAACAATTTAATAAATCCAACAAGAGCATCCTATTGCCAAATGAATGAATGATCTTTCTTTGTTTTTTTTTTTTTTGGTTTTTTCAAATACAATAAGCTATGGCTTGAAACCATGCAGAGATTAAAGATCAAAGTGCCAATGCATGGCATTCATTACAATTACAAGACTTGATTGACTAATTTGAAAATATTAAAAAAATTAAAAAAATTATTTAATTGTAGCATGTGTTATCTGATCTCACTAAAATACTTATGTGTATCATTAGATTATACATCAATTTATAAGTGATGTAAATTAGTTTGGAAAAAAATAAATGACAAATATAAATACTTTACTTATAAATTTATATATAATTTGATGATACAACACTTTAGAGTTTTTTAAAGTGTGTCCACCATAAAAATATTAAAAGATTACTTAAGAATGATTGATACATGTTCATTTAATGGACTTTTGAGGATTTAATGGCTATGTTAAAAGTGTCCCAGAAAAATAATTTAAAGACACAATTGCTCCTTAAAAAAATAAATACTTTAAGAAAAAATTATACCACAAAATATTTTAAAATGCTAAACTTATATGAAAAAACACTTCATAATATCAGATCAACCGCAGTACAAAATACATTATTTTATTATCCTCATGTTAAACAGATTGGGTATGGATATATAAAGTAGGGGAGAATAACAACAACAAAAAAGTTAAAAATTACTAAATCCCAGATCAGATTTGATAACAACACTTTGTTTGGCCTTAACAATGCTGAATTTACAAATAATAACAAAAAAATTGTGATCCCTCTTAAATTTCTGGACACATTAAAAATACTGCAAAAGTTGATTTTGAAAACAAATATAAGAATTACATATTAGATATTTGTTTCGTGCTTTAACTTTGTGGAGGAGAACAGCCCAACCATTGTTGTCGAAAGAAATAATTGAATCCCGAAGACACCCGTGATGTTTGTGCTCCCATACAATTATTAAGTCAAAAGTTCTTTGGTTTTATCATTAGTGACAACGTCGGTCCATGTCGTATTCTATGACTTTTATGCTTTGTGCACGTCCGGCCGAAAGCAAAACACAAATAAAGAGAGCTCATGTCGTATTCTACGTCTTTTTTTTAATTTTAATTTTTTTGGTTTCTTTACACAAGTTAGGCCCTACGCAATGGTCCCTTATATGGACAAGAAAAGCTTTAATTAAGACGTTCCGTCCAGTCTGTGCGTTTTCTTCAGGAAATTGAACCATGCTTGAAAGGAAAGAAGGAGAAGGAAAGACAGATACGACTTGGACACCCTACTAACGTCCGACACCAATGTTGTCCCGTCTCAAAAATGATTAGGAGCAGGAATGAACACCTTTAAGATGGGTTAAGCAAGATTGACATGACATGCACCCCTCCTGCCCACGTGCTTGCGGATAAAAGAGAAGCTCGCATCTCACAAATTAAGAAATTGTTTCAAGTCATTAAATATGTTTTAAATTCAGATTTAAGCCTATATTTTTAACAAAATACTAATTAGGCCATAAAATTTAATTATAAATTTTTAAATATGATTAAATAATCATGATGCTCTTCTTTAATAAAAAATAAAAATTGATTATTTTATCTCTCTCAAGTGATCCCTCATTTCTTTTTCTTTTTTCTTTTGAGACCCAATGCTTGAAATTTCTATATATAACTCACACCATTAAGAATATTTTAACAAGACATGTTCAATTACAAATATAAGTAACCTTTAAATAAATATTTTTTATTTTCAGTTCTTTTAATTTACATTGATTTTATTTATTACTCCGTTTTGATGGGAAGAAAAGTTAGGGAAAAAAAATGGAAGAAGAAAAAATGGATAGAAGAGAAAACTAAAATATATATATATATATATATATATCTTCCTTTGGATGGAGGAGAGAAAATAAGAAGAAAAAAATAAGTAAATATGTGAATAACTAAAATACTCTTATTCTTATATCAAAATATATCATGTTATAAATCAAATTAAATATCATAATAAAAAATCATATTAACGTTAATATCATTAAATAATTTAAAATCAAATTATTTGATAAAAATTTATTATCATGTGTTTATATTTTAAAAACAAAAGGATTTAGTAAAAAAATTCTTTTTCAAGCTAAAAATAAAAAAAAGTGCATAATTTTCTTAAATCAAACATAATAAAATGAAATAAACAAATTATGTATTATTTAAGATTATCAATGAATAGTAAAACTTTAATATAAAAGTTGAAAGAGACGAAGAAATTATATATATATTAATTTGTGTGAATTTCTTGCATTTTTCATGGAATATGAAAGAATGGAGTTTATACATAGCTTCTAATTTTGGCCATAGTATAATACGATAATTTTGTTGAATCATAGAGTGGTCATAAGTAACATTAAAAAGAAAAACTTCCATTAAAGGTGGAATGTGATATTATTGGACTATATTTGAGGAGGATATATGGGAAATGTGAGTTTTCTTCTCATTTTCTCTCCATATGTTAAGAGAAAAGTTGGAGAGAAAATAGGTGGGTTTCACACCCTATTTTCTCCCCTCATCGAAATAGGAAAAAACTTATTTCTTTCCCCATTTCCCCCCTCCATTTTCTTTCCTTTCCCATTTTCTCTCCATCCAGACATGGGATAAAACAATGTTTGATCCAACCAAAAACATAAATTATTAAAACTTAATATTAAATATTTATTATAATAAAAATATTTCAAAATCTTAAAATAAATATTTACAACACCGAAAAGAAAAAATTTATTTAAAAAATATTTAAAACCCGAAAAGAAAAAAAATTTATTTAAAGACTACTTATGTTATCATTTGAAATGTTTAATGAAAATATTTTGACGGTTTTAGTTATATATACAAAATTTCAAACACTAAAAAATTATTTATATTTTTTGTCTAAATATTAATAATAAGATATGATGAACCACTTTAGAGGGATAAAATAATCAATTTTTATTTTTAATTAAAGTGGGGCATTATGATCATTTAACAACCTTCAACAATTCCTAATTAGGTCTCATATCTTAATTAGAAATTTATTAAAAGTATAGGGCTCAATTTGTATTTAAATATTTTGGTTGAATTTAATTGTGATTGTCCCTTAAAAATTCTCGTCCCTCCCCCCCTCTCTCTCTCTTTAAAACCTGGATTTGGATCCTCTTAGAATCCTTCTTTCTCCTTTTCTTCTCAGAATCTCATCTCTACCATTGGATCAAATAATAGATGGTTCAGATTTAATATTTTAAAAAGGAGAAAGAAGGATTCTGAGAGGATCCAAATCCTTAAAACCTCCCTCTCCTCCTTATAATAAGAAATAAAAGTAGAGAACTATCCTTAATTACTTTGTCAATCCTCCATATTTTGAGTCAAAAAAATTTTTCCCTTGAAAAACTTCTTGTATCTTGAATCTCTTGAGGTTGATTTCGTATGAAGGAAATGGAATGGAAGGGGGGGAAGAAAAATTTTAATGAGTTGGATTTAAAAAATTTTTAAAAGCAAAGTTAAAAAGTTTTTATTAATTTTTGTTACTCTACTATTTTATATTCGAAAGAATATGGGATGAGAGTACTAAAGTAGTCAGCCAGAGAGTTCATCTTCCTCTTTGAGAGTTTACTTGGACTTATCCTCCACCCATTAAAAAATACTCCTTTAGGTCCTATTTATAAGTTTTAAATTTGAAGAAGAATGTGGTCTGTTATAAGTTTTAATTTAATATTTGTTTTAACATTTAATTAATGTAAATTTTTTCAATTATATTCTTAATTATTTATTCTTTCTTATTGGTCTTTCGTGTAACTTTTTTTTGTTAAGTACTTAAAGTTCTTTCGTTTCATGACAACGTTGGTCATTGTCGTATTCTGATACTTAACGTGCGCGTCCAGCCGAAAACAAAACCCAAAGGAAAAAAGCGCACGTAATGAGTCAACTCCTTAATTTGGATTTAACAAACTTTGTTTTGTAGCCAACGTCACGTTCTAACATTTTAAAACCAACAAATGTTACTTGAATTAGTAATGAGTCAACTCATAACCCACATGGTCATACATTCTAAACTCTATGTTCATGTGATAACCTTATTAGTAGACGATTTGTAAGTTTTTTTGTGAGTACTTTTTAAATTTGAAGACATGTCTTAGTTTTAATGAGTTCTCGAGACCCAACTCACTTCAATAAATAGGGTATAAGAGTTTAGATACAACTAAAGGAACTTAACGAAAGAGACTGAGTGCATAGCCGAAAGGAAAAGATTGGAAAGCTGACGAACATGTTGAAGGACCACATTTGAATGATTCAGAGCTGAAGATAAGATGTGGTTGCTGATCGAAACCTCTAATCCTTAATGTAGTCAACCTATTTTAAATATCTTTGATTTTTAATATAAAAATTAGTTTGACATTTAATTTAATTCTAAATATAAAACTCCAAATCCAATTTGTCTCTCATATTAATTTATTTTTTTAAAATAGTTGTTATAGTAGTTATACATGTTAAATGTTTTATCAAATTGTAGTTCTAACTATTACCTTTGATTAGAGGGATATTTTAGGAAAGATAATATCTATTTATTATAAATAAATAACTTAACTAATTTTCTTAACATATTTAAATTAGTCAATTAGTTCTTATATTAAAAACCGGAGGTAGTATTATATAAGGTAAATGTGTTAGAGGAGTTTTATCTCTTAAATCTCAAAAATAATTTTTTGAGAGTAAGTAAAAGTTAAAATACCCACCATATCTAAGTTTACTCTGAAGATACTCAGGTTAAAAGCTATTTTGACAACTTATACAAAATTTCTTTTGTTGATATATAGATAATGATGGTCTTTATTTTCTAGCTCTTGGATGGCGCTATGAACTTTCCTGGAGGCATATTAATTCTTATGATTTTAAGCAATTTTGATTCCTATAATTTTAAATTATTAGTCTTGGTCTTTATAATTTTATAATTTTTTTATTTGAATTTAACAATTGATCCTTATAATTTTAACGAGTTTGGTCCCTATACTTACGCTCATACTCTGTATTTACAAAATTACAGGAAGGACCAAAATAAAAGTTAAATCAAATTATGAGGAGCAACGATAATATTAATCTATCTTGAAATTTGTTTAATACTAAAAAATTGCACGACATATTTATTTTATTGATTTTAAAATCGTTCGACTTGTGTCTGCTGTATTTTAACGCTGGCATGATGAACCTATCTGGACCCACATTTTATGTCCTGTCTTAAAATTTGCATGATGTAAATGTCATGCTGAAAAACGGTTTTTTTTGCCAACACATGTTTAAAAACAGATTAATAGTATAAATATAAATTTAAAAATATGAATATATGCCACATAATAAAAAAATTGGAGGATATATTATTTTCATATGATATACTATCTTTAGACCTAAATATAAGATCTAGTTTATAATATAAATTGTAGTAAAAACTAGATACTGTATTTAGGAGCAGGGGTAGTATATTATTTTCAATTATTAGCCGTTAAAACATAAATATAATAAACTATTCTTTTTTTTTTTTTACTCAAAATGATGTTGTGTCATACTCAAGCAGAAAAGATATATAAAATCTAATTATGTTACCTTGAGTCACTTATTTTCTAGTTTAGATGATTAATCTAACCAGCCAAATGACTGGTTTACAGAGTTGCCAGTCTAATCCAAATTTGAAAACAATAATTACAAATTTACAATATGAGTTACATAATTTCTATGCTTCTTAAAAGTTTATTTAAATCTAGCAGTTTGACAATATAGCCCCTCGCCCCCTCAATAATTTTGACATATTCTTTGGAAAGTAAAGTTGATATCGCTATCCATATCAATTATATACTATCTCCAATTCTAATTATAAGATCTCATTTATAGAATTCCTCTGATCCTTAATATGGGACTCAATTATTGAGTTGGTTTTGTCCTAAATATAAGACCATTTCTCATATTTATCTCATATTTATCAATTTTCTCTAAATTATCCTTATAGATACTCTCTCAACCATAATCAAGTAAACAGGGAGAGGAGGTATCAAGTAAGATGATTATGGTGTTTTAGAAAAAATGTGACACTTTTCTTATGATTAACTAATTTACCTAACTTCTTTAATCTAATCAAATTAGTTAAATGAGTCTTATATTAAAGACCAGAAGAGTATATAAATAAAAACTTATAATTAAGACCGGAAGTAGTATTTTAAATGTTCATTTTATTTATTGCAGAAGACATAGACACATAGTCCCTCGCGGGACAACCCCGCATGGCGTATTCTAATTTTGACAAAGACTCCTTTTGTTTTTCATAGTAAAGTTGGAATCCGTGGTAGTTTCTCATGTTGTAAATGATTACTACTGCTCATTTTATTATCATGTTGTAAATGATTACCACTTTTCAGTTTTAGATATGAGATTTATTTTATGATATAATTTATACTACAAAATAAATTTTATATTTAAAATTAAACAAGTATTAGTTGTGCTATATGTCTGTGTTCTTTTTATTTGTTTGCCTTACTGTCTGTTTGGTACGAGCAAAATGGATAAGAAAATTTTAAAAAATTTGTTTTAAAAAATTAAAGAAATAAGTTTTTAAAATTTTAATGGAAAAATAGACAACAATAATAAAAATTAATTAAAAATTTTTAATTTTAAAATTTTAGTGGAAAGAAGTTGTAAGATAAAAGAATAATAAGAATTTTCAGCATCACTTTTCTTTTTTTTTTTTTTTTTCTAAATTCAGCTCATTAAAATTTTTTCTGCTGTCTCTTTTTTTCCCCTTCATATGTAGGATTAGCCCCCACACATCAAATTGTTGACATTTTATCTTTTTATTTATTTACATAACAGTAAAGGAAAAATAACATACGCGGAAATTATTTCAAACAAGAATTACTTCAAAATTTCAAAAATAAAATATTTTCTGAATATTAATAATATTTTTTGTTTTAAAGTTATTGATAATAATTATCCTCAATTTTTTTTTTAAAAACTTTACTGCCTCCGAGGCCAAAATTGGAAATGGAGTGCTTGGCTAGAGTTGGTTTCTACTAGTACTTTTTTTATCACCAAAATTTTAGTACCATTTAGTGCTAGTTTTCATTGACCAGATACAAGATCAAACTAAACTCAACCAAATATTATCTAACTAGATACATATTTATTCTGAATATATATTTACTCAAACACTATCTATTAAAAAACAGTTATATATTTCATCACATTATAAAAAAGTAAACCACAATTTATTTTATATGACAATTAATTATATGTCTATATTTTTTAATTAAAACAAACTCAACATGTAAAAAGGACTAAATATAAAATTTTTATCCATCATTTAGCAAAATACATACCAAAATTAAAAAAAATTAATAAAGAGAATATACCTTAGTTAGAAGAAAAATAAAGTTTTAAGTTGAGATAACACATATACAATATTTGCAAGATTGCACACACTACCTACTTCACACAAAAGTGTGGAAGGAGAACAAAGAATAGAAGGAGTGAGCGAAGTTTAAGAAGAATTTGAGAAGTGATGAGAAGACAGATTAGAATGGGAATGCCGAATGCCATTATGTAGATGGAATTTACACTATGCACTCATATGCCAAAACAAAACACTTACGCATGAACTGAGCTGAAAATAATGAATGACTACTGTCTAAGTGACTTTGCTTATGGGAATATTTGGGGAAGGAATTCTTGCCGTGAGTTGAGCTGAAGACAATGAATGACTACTCCCTAAGTGACTTTGTGTGTGTGGTTGGAAAAAACAAAAGTATGGTCTAGTCAAATAGGAAAGTTGAAAAAGTATGAGAGGAAGGAAATTCACATGGAGTGTAGACAAATATGAATTGTGGGTCTTACTAAAGTTATTCAGACCAAAAACAACTTTTATTTTGTGACGTGGATCCCACTAAAGTTATTTAGACCAAGAACAACTTTCATTTTGTGATGCGGGTCACATTGAAATTATTCAGATAAAAAATGAGTTCTATACAAATTTAAAGTTGATTACGGTCTGAATGATTTCAGATATAGTATCTTGGTAAATAATTTTGATCTTATCGTGTCTGGATAAATTTTTTAATTGTTCATCGTATCGTATCCGAGTAAAAAAGCCTTCAACCAGTCCCCATCCACCCAATCCTAAATATCGTCACTTCATGCGCACAATGCGAAGTGTGAATCCCGATTCACGAAGACGAGAAGACCGTTAAAATTCTGTGAGAGAGACAGGACGGGGAGGGCCAGAGAGTGAGTGTACGAGTGTGTGGGCATGGAGAGAGAGGCACACACTGCATAAAAAGGCGTCGAAAATTGCTAAAGGATGGCCCAAAGCCGAGAGCTTTATCGTCTCAGTGAGCAGAGTCCGTGAGGACAGTACGGTCTTCCCCGAAGGCCGTTCATTTCTGGGCTTTCTGGGTTTATCTGGGAAATGAAGGAGAACGGAGAAACAAGATCAACCCTGGTTTTTGCTGTGAATGGAGAGAGGTTTGAGCTCTCAAGTGTTGACCCATCAACCACCGTGCTTGAGTTCTTGCGTGCTCAGACTCCGTTCAAGAGCGTCAAGCTCGGCTGTGGCGAAGGTCTGTCTCTGAGGCTCTGTTTCATGATCACCATGTTCATGCTCACTAGCTGTAGTGGTCTAGATCTTTGTAGGGGGTTCATGATTCTGAAACTGGTTAGTCTCCAAAAGGACACTCAAAATACTTTCATGAGTGTAGCTTTGAATCCTCCTAAGTTCATGAGCTAGTGTTGATCCTCTGGCGATTTACTCTGTTTCTTAATAAATTCTTATCCATGCTAATCTCTGCATTAAAGTATTTGAAATTGCAGGTGCCCAGTGATTTAAAGAAAAGGTCAATCTGAGATCATTTTTGGTTAAAGTAGTTTGTTTGAAGTGTTTCTAAGGCTCTGTAGCTGTTCCTTCTATCATTACTATTTCTTGACCTTCCCCCTGCCTTAGGCTTTTTCATAGAAACAGCATAGACCATGTTTAATTGATATGAAAAGGCGGAGTGATCTCTTTTAGTTTTGTAATATATATGTTAATTTGATCATGCGATTGAAATTCTTAACGAGGTTTTATTTATTTGTTTTTTTTTTTTGGTATATGAAATATTTGGATGTTGGCGCTTCTTTGGACATTTTAAGAAACAGAGACAAAAGAAAAATTGGATATTGAAATTTCAGTGCCATTGACGTAATAATTTTGGGCTTTAAGAGCTTGGAACAGAGCATACTACCCTTTGCTGTTTCAATTATCCTTTGACTTTATGACTAATTTTCTCCTTCATACCATCATAGAGGTTGTTTAAAACAATTTATAAAACATGTTGTATATATTCTTCTATTTTTATCGATAGCTTCAATATATGGTTCTTCTTCTATTTTTATTGATCGTTTCAATATGTGAACATGAAGCTCAGATGTGTTACTTTTATTGGTTATGCCTTTAATCTATGTTATGATTGAAATTAGTGCCCTTTTTTTTTTGCGTGTATGTAATATTTAAATCTTTTTATTTGGCATTCTACGAAACAGAGGTAAAACAAACTTTAGAACTATCATCATGGTTTGGGCCATGAGGAGCGGGGAATAGAACGCTCTACGCTTCTCTGTTTAG
>NW_021633932.1:0-52504 GCF_004799145.2 Neltuma alba
CTGGGTTCTTATTTTAAACCATATAAAGCCTTTTTCATTTTTGTAAACAGATCAGGGAAATTTGGATCTTCAAAACAAAGAGGTTGTTCGATAAAAACTTCTTCCAGAATATAACCATTCAAAATGCACCTTTAACATCTATTTGATATAATTTAACATCTTTTATGCAAGCAAAGGCTAAGAGTACTCGTATGGCTTCCAATCTAGCTACTGGAGCATATGTTTCCTCATAATCAATGCTTTCTTCCTGATTATAGCCCTTAGCTACCAATTTGGCTTTGTTCCTGATGATTTGTGCAGACTTATCGAGCTTATTTTTGAATACCCATTTGGTGCCTGTGACTGGATGGTCATTAGGTCTAGGCACCAATTCCTAAACTTGATTTCTCTTAAATTGGTTTAGCTCTTCCTACATTGCTACTATCCAGAATTCATTGGAGAGAGCCTCATCAATATTAATTGGTTCAATGTGTGATATAAATACATAAGAACATACCTTATTGAACACTTGTCTCTGGGTTTTGACCCCTTTATTGACTTTACTAATGACTTGTTCCAGAGGATGGTTTTTGTTATGCCTCTAAGCTTTAGGTTGTTCTTGATTTTCTTGAGAAAGAGGTTCATTTAAATCATCCTTGTTTTCTAAAAACTCTTCTGAGGGTACTTTGTTGATGGTTTATTCAAATTTAGTTTTTAAAAACTTTAAACGATCTCAGCGTCATCATCTAGAGTTTTGAAACCGACTCAGTTTCAACGAACACAACATGTATTGACTCTTCAATAGTAGAAGTATGTTTGTTGAAAATTCTATAGGCTCTACTACGGTTAGTATAACTGAGAAATAACATTTATCAGCTTTAGGATCGAATTTACCGAGATTTTCTTTGTTGTTATTATGAATGTACATCTCATATGAAGTTTTCATGAGCAACATTTTGATGTAGGCTCTGTTGGAGATATCACATGCCATGCTCATTGCTTCAGCCTAAAACACTTGAGAAATCCCCTTTTCATTTAGTATTGCTCTAGCCATTTTTGTGAGCACTTTGTTTTTTCTTTCCACAACTCCATTTTGTTGAGGATTTCTCAATGTCAGAGATTGTGGTTAATCCCATGCTCGTCACAGTAGTCCGCAAATTTGTTGTTCTTGAATTCTCCTCCATGGTCAATCCTGATTGACACAATAAAAATACTTTTCTAATTTTAGACCTTCTTAGCAAAAATGATAAATTCACTGAAAGTCTCATCTTTAGATGAAAGAAACAGAGTCCAGGTGAATCTCAAATAGTCGTCAATTATAACAAGAGTATATAAGTTTCCACCGAAACTTTTAACTCTTGATGGACCAACCAAATCCACGTGAAGCATTTGGAGTGGTCTTTCAGTTAAGACTGTCTTCTTTGATTTAAACGAGGACTTTGTCTGTTTACCCTTCTGACAAGCATCGCAAACAATATCATGTTCAAATTGAATTTTAGGTAAACCAATAACAAAATCCCTTTTTGGTAATTTTGAAAGCTGATTCATATTAACGTGAGCAAGATGTTTATGCCAAAGCTAACTTTTCTTATTTTTACTAAGAAAATAGTTTTCAGAAAGTTTTGACTCAATTTGAATACTATAGCAGTTACCGTTCCTTGGAGCTCTTATCTTTACATTCAATTCTTCCTTTTTCAGTGGCAGGTCATCTTTCCTTATTAACAAACCTTCCTCTGAATCGAAGATCAGCCAGTTGTTTTTGTCAGTACTCTAGCTAACACTGAGTAGATTGTGACATAAACCTTCCACGTAGTAGACATCTTCAACTTTTATTCCATTGTCACTTCTTATTTCTCCTATTCCAGCTATTCTCCTGGATTGATTTCCACCGAAGCTTACTTTGCCTCTGATTTGAGCGATGAGAACTTCTTGATGTCACCCGTCGTGTGTCTAGACCATCCACTGTCAATATAGCACTTGTTTGTCCTAGATGCTTTAAGATATACTTGCAATAGAACAATCATGTTTTAGGTATCCATACCTTTTTGGTCCTTTTTGGTTAGTATGGTTTGTTTAGGTACATAAGTACCTTTGGGCACCCATTTTAATGTCCTATAAGTCCCTTTCTTCTTGTGATAAAAAGAAGAAGTTGTATGACCTTTACAGTTACAGTAAGAACATAAAGCAAAAGGATTTGAAGAATGAACAGCATTTCTAAAAAATGTCAAATATGATTGACCACCACTCTTATTCTTTCCTTTCTTCTTATCTTGAGTAGGATCATATCCTATTCCTGTTTTATCTATTGAGTATCGTTTGTCACATCTTACTTATTGGATCCACTTAGGGTTTCATCAAAACCATTTTAGACCACATTGGATGGTCTTGGGCTTAAAAATCCATGAAAAACGATGATTTTCAGATTTTTACTGTCCATTGGGTAAAAATCCAATTTTCTGGCCTAACTTCAAAAATTCATAACTTAATCTAAAAAAATTGAAATAGAGTGGTTCAAAATTTTATAAAAATATCTTTGAATGCTTTTTCAAGAAAAAATAATCTTATGAACCAATTCCATTGCAAAAAGCGTCAGGTTTTTGTGAAATTCACCTATGTCCATTTGGCAAAAATCCTTTTTCCAGATTCTAAACCTTAACTTTGAAAAATTATTAAAAATTGTGTAGTTGGCCATTTTTAATGTGGTACCTATCAATTTAAATCTCACAACATCAAATCTAAGCATACTAAGTTTTGTGTATAAATTCATTTGGTAACTTAATAAAACGTAGCTCTAAACTAACATCCTGCTTAGATATTACAACACCAACCATTGATACTTATACATAACCAAATGTCCACGAATTTTATGGTGTGACACCATAATTTAGCCTCCAATCTGTAGCTTGCTCTTGGGTGTTTCAGGCCCTAAAATGTTATATTATATTTGGGGGATGAGATTTTAAGAAATCCCAGTAGCAAGATCAATCAACCAAAACATTAACATGCATCAGTTACAAGCATTTCAACCTTTTGCTATTAATAGGGAACTACTTTACCTCATACATGTAGCACTCTAACATGCAATAGCCAAGGCACATAAAGCAAGGAGTATAGCTACACAATCATCATTATCATCATCATTTAGTTCAACCACATAATAGCACATGAAATTGCATAGCAATCAATGCAACACTCAACATTAAGGTTAATTAAATCTTACTACCTTGATCCAATGCTCTTTGATTTTCTTGTTCTTCTTTCTTGCTTCCACAAATGCCAAACCCTAGTATGGCAATCCACAAAAAGGGCAGTAAGAATCATCAACCATTTAACATGAGAATCAATAACATAACTCAAGTAACTCCTAAATCCCTTAAAGCTTCCATCTTTGTTCTTGAATTTTTAGAGTTGGTTTCCACAAACCCTAAAAATTTCCTCTTGACTCATTCCTACATGATTTTTCAGGTAGATTCCAAATATCTACTTGGATTTAAAAAAATAAAATTCCTTCTTTTAGTTTCAGCTTGGCCGAACCATTTGGGTTAAAAATCCAAAAATTACAACTTTGATTCTAAGGCTCCCAACACATGTTCTTTAGGTTTATCCTACACTATTTTCCATTTTGAACACAATGGAAGCCTCAAAACTTTGAAAAAAAAATCATAGGGTTTAGATCTTGCTTTGGTCGAAATGAACTTTAAGAGAGATATCAAAGAAAACACTTCAAAAACAACCTACAACCACTTGTAACCACTAGGATCTATCATGCTTTGAAGTGTTCTAGCAAGTTTGAACAACAAAAATTCTTTCCCCACATTATAAGCATTTCGTCCAGTACTCAAAGAAGGGAAGAAACAGAAATTTTCAACCATACAAAGAAAGAAAACAAGGCAAGGATTTATTTAGAACCAAGACCTAACCATGAATCCTTGGTTGTATGATCAAGTTGGTAGCTTTTCCTTTGATTTCCTTTTGAACTCTCTCTTTTCTCTCTTGGTTCCCTCTCAGAAAAAATAATGATCTGATTTAGGGGGAGGAAGACCTCAATTAAGGCACCAAAATATCCCAACCACCATCATAAATGAGTTGCCAAGTGTCACCCTCCTACTTAGTCTTGAAACCTCTCTCTTAATTAACTTAAATCATAATGTAATTAAATTTCAAAGTCAAGATCCTCTCCATTGGTGGCTTGTCACTTGGAAAACTTTAATTACCATCCATTAGAGGCTTGACAAGTGGCAACTTGTGGGCCAAGTAAAGTGCAGGACTCTATTCTTCATTTAATCGGTGCACTTTTATTTTGGGTTTAACTTCTTTTCTATAATTACAGTGCTCTGGCCTTTGTAATTATTTTCTATGAGATCCATAAATTATTCTCCTCATTTTTATGTTCCCAAATTGCCCTCTTTGTCTCAAATTTAATTTCCCAATAATTAAATAAAAGAAAAACTAATTTCCTTCTCTTTATTGATTTTTCCTCTTTTCAAAGGAATTGGGAAAAATCTTGGATACTTGAGGGTCTTCTTTTAATTTCATAATCTCTTATAATTTGTTCGGATATCATAGGAATTTTATTGGGATTTTATTCTCCTTAAAAGTATTTATTTGGAATTTTTCAAATAAAAGACCTTAAACTAGCTTATATCACCCTTAAATTCTTTTGTAATTTCTCTAAGGGCAATTTGGTCATAAAACCAAATTTATAATCCCATATAATTCTCAAGGAACATTGTCCTTATTTTTTCTTAATTTTTTGAGACTTGAAAATATTTTTCCATAATTATTCTTCACCAATTTTTCTTAATTAGTCAAACTTTTCATAATTGGCTTGGAAAACTATAATAATTATTTTCCACCAAAATTCTTCTATTTCTCCTTGTCATTTTTGACCCTTAATTATTTAGGAATATTTCTTATTCCTGATAATCATAGTACTGGATGTGACATTTCTCCCCTTCTAAATAAATTTCATCCTCGAAATTTAAAGTGTATATTATTGGAAAAGTTTAGGATACTTTTCCCCTGTCTTAGTCTCTATCTCCCTCATAGCTTCTAGTATAAGACCTTTCTAGACAACCTCGACCAGTGAAAACTACCTGTTTCTCAGCTGTTCAACTTTCTGATCAATGATTCGCTTTAGTCTGATCTCAAAGACGAGTTGTCTTGGAGTACAATGTCATCATAACTTATGACATGTGTTAGGTCTAGATGATACTTCTTTCATTGGGAGTTATAGAAGACATCATGAATTTAACTTACATTTAGGGGAAGGGTCACTTATAATCTAGTAGTCCAGCCTTGGACAAAATTTGAAACGGTCTAACATACTTTGAACTTAACTTCTTAAGCTATAGGGATCGACCGACTTCTATTGTTGGTTACACTTTAATCACCAACCTCAATCTTTAACAGTCTCCTTTAATGTCTAAGTAGCTCTTTTGTCTACTTTGGTCAAAGGTGTCACACCTTACTATTATATTGACTTAGGTTCCTTTCAAAATCATTTTAGACCACATTGGATGGTCTTGGGCTCACTTTTTACCATAAAAATACTAAATTTCATATTTTTACTGTTCATCAGGTAAAAATCTAGTTTTTCTGGCCCAACTTCAAAAATTCATAACTTATTCTACAAAAATCCAATTGGGGTGATTCAAAATTCTAATTAAAGCTATTTAAGTCTTCTTTCAAGGAAAAATAATCTCATTGTCCAATTCCTTATGAGAAAGCGTCAGGTTTTTTAGAAAAGTAACATTGTCCATTTGCCAAAAACCCTAATTCCCAGATTATGACCATTAACTTTGAAAAATCATTATAAATCGTATACTGGGCCATTTTTAATGTATTAGCTATCAAATTGAAGATCAGGACATTGTCTTTCATCATGCCAAATTTTATGATTAAACGCATTCAGGAGAATAATCAAAAAGTTGTGTGAACCAGAAGTGTTAGTGTGCTTCCAGCACTGTTAGTTTAATATGTACATAACCAAAATGAGCTCCCGAATTAGCCTTCAATCTGTAGCTTTCCCTTGGAGGATTCAGGCCCTAAAATGTTACATTATTTTTGGGGGATGAGATTTTTGAAAATCCCAGTAGCAAATTAACCAACTATAGCACCAAGCAAGCATCATTATTATGCATGATCACATTAGCTACTATTGGTGAACTAACATGCTTATCATTTGGCAAACTCAAACATGCAAAGGCCAAAGCAAGATACTATGAAAAGCAGCCATATAACAATCAAGAAAGCTCAACCACAATAATAGCAATTAACCATACAATAATCAATAATGCTAGTTAGTGGTAGTAGCTAGGTTTAACTCACTACCTTGCTCCAAAAGCTTTAGCTTTTCTTCCTTCTCCTCTTTTCCTTTACAAATATCAAACCCTAACAATGCAATCCATCAAAAAGGGCAGCAAGAATCATTATCCAACCATGAAAAAGCATGAACATAAATTAAAATGATTCTTGAACCATAAAGCTCCCTCCTTTGTTCACTATTTTTGAACTTGGTTCTCTTTAACCCTAAAAATAACTTCTTGACTTGTCCCTACATGGATTTTCATGTAAATTCCAAAAATGGGCTTAGATTTATGAAAATAAAATGGCTTCTTCCAGCCACACCTTGACCGAACCACTAGAGGGTTTAAACCAAAAATCACAACTTTGCTTTAAAGCTTCCAACACTTGTTCCTTTTAGTCTACCCTACACCATTCCTCATTTTAAGCATCATGGAAGCGTTAAAACATTGAAAAGCTCATCCTAGGGTTCAGTCCTTCACTTGGCCGAAATGATCACTTAAGAAAACAACCATGAAAAATGCTTTAAAACAACCTATAGTTTCTTGCAAGCACTAGGATCTAACTTGTTTTGTTGTATTTTAACAAGTGTGATGAACCAAACTCCTTTCCCTTTTTTATTAATCAGTTTGGTCAACATCAAGAGAGGCAAGAGACAGATTTTTAACCATAAAAGAGAAAGAAACCAAAGCAAGAACACTTCTAGAACCAAGATCTAACCTTGAAACCTTGCTTGGATAATCAAAAGTGCTTGCTTCTTCTTGTTTTTCTCTCAAGCTCTCTCTTTTCCTCTTAATTCCTCCCTTGGCCGAACTCCCATATGAAATTAGGGGAGAGAAGAGCTTGATTAATGCTTCAAAATATCCCAACCACCTTCTTTAATGATAGTCCAAGTGTCATTACCCTACTAAATCTTGATTTCTCTTTCATAATTAACAAAATTCCAAATGAAATTATTTACCAAAGTCAAGATCCTCTCCATTTGAGGAATGAAACTTGGCAAATTCAAATCTTCTTCTTCAAGAGCTTGACACATGGCTCAATATGATCCGTTGGATTTGCAAGACACCAATCTTGCTTTATCGGTATACTTTAGGCTCTGAGTTTAACTTCTTTTCTATAATTACAGTAACCTAGCCTCTGTAATTATTTTCTATCAGATCCTTAATTTAATCTCCTCATTTTTATCTTCCCTAATTGCCCTCTTTGTCTCAAAATTCATTTCCTAATATTTAAATAAAAAGAAAAATTAATTTCCTTCTCTTTAGGGATTTTTCCACTTTTCATCATTATTTGGAAAAATCGATACTTGAGGGTCTTCATTTAATTCCATAATTCCTTATAATTCCTTGGAATCTCATAGGAATTTTCTCGGAATTTTATTCCCCTTAAAAGTATTTATTTGGATTTTTCCAAATAAAATCCCTTAATTAGCCTAAATCACCCTTAAATTCTCTTATAATTTCTCTAAGGGTAATTTGGTCATAAAACCAACTTTATAATTTCATATAACTCTCAAAGGATATTATCCTCATTTTTCCTTAATTTTCCAAGGCTTAGAAATAGTTTTCATTATTTAAATTTTGACCAATTTTACTTAATTAGTCAAATTTCTATGATTGGCTTGGAAAACTACTGTAATTATTTTCCACCAAAATTCCCCTAATTAATTTTTTTTAAATCCTCAACAATTTGAAAACATTTCTTGTTTCTAATTATCATAATGCTGGATGTGACAAGAGGTCTTTCTGAATAACTTTAATCTATTGGGAAGTTTGATCCACTAAATTAGGACCATACTTACTTCTTTCATTGAACTCTACCTAGCACAAGGGAGATCTACACTTCCTCCCATAGAGTGCTTCATATGGCGCCATTCAAATACATGCATGGAAACTGTTATCTTAAGCGAATTCGGTTGACGGTCAGTATCTACCCTAGTTATTGCCGAAAATAAGCACATATGCGTGTAGCATATCTTCTAATATCCATATCATTCTCTGTGTCTGCCCATCTGTCTCAGGATGGTAGGCTATACTGAAGTTGAGAGCAGTGTCCATTTCTTTCATAAGGACCTCCAAAACTTCAAGTAATTCTCGGGTCTTAGTCTGAAACCGTACTGCTTAGGACATTCAGTAGCCTAACAACTTCCTTAACTTTTATCTTTCATTATCTGCTAGACTTATTGTATTCTTGTCAAAATAGCTAACATTTCTAGCTTTTGCACTTTCTCGCATTTTTCCCAGGGTCACCCTTCCTTGGGCTACTCTTGCCTAAAACACTTAACTAAATAGTGCTGACGGGAAACTAAGGCACTGATTCTGATAGGCTCAACCCTGGTACTTTGTTGACTTAGACCCCCTTCTTGATCTATCTTTAGTCGGGTCTTCTCAGCTTACATTCTTGTCTCTCACCTCATCTTAAGGATTTATCCGGCAATACTTAGTTTGTCTTTGTGTCGCATGGGTTCTTCCTGTATTTTGAGCTAGCCTGAATGTCTCTTTTTCAGGTCTTATGGCTCTAACTCCTCTAACTTTGGCTTTCCTCTATTAATCAGAAGGAAATTGAATTTAGCCTAATTAATGATAAGGTTTTCTGGAAGGAAGTTGTGGGTACTCTCTCGGTATCGGTTTATAACCGAAGGAGGTTTCTACATCCTCAACTCATCCCTTGTCCTTATCTTCCCAAAGTGGTACCATACTCTTAAGATCTCTGGGAGACTTTTGACCATAAGACTAAGTATAGTCACCTCCTCTCAGTTGGTCACCTAACTGATAATTCCCCAAAACTGTTCCAAGAACCAATACCATTCTCTTAGGTTTTATGTCAATTTCCTAGGCGACCTATTTGTCCCTTTAGGTATCTAAGCCAATCTGTCTTAGGAGTTTTCTTATTCCTCCAGCTACTCTTACCGTCTCTTACTATTTTAGAACGTTATAAAGAGAAGACTTGCAACTTCTCTTTCCTTTACTTTTCTTTTCAGTAAGAGCATACTCTAACATGCATAATGCTTGGCATTTCAAATGCAAGGAGTGCAAGCTATTACTGGTTGCTATGTCTATAGCGTGCCAACGAGGCATCTCATCCCAAAAAGGCAGCCTCTTTTTCTGTTCATAGTTGCTTTTGGAAGTTGTAGGGAAAGGACTTTGAGATTCTTCTTCTTTCTACTTACTCTAGTACTCTGTTAAGCTCAAGTACATCTAAGCCTAGCTTCATTCTTGGCTAGTCATACTTCCATTGGGTAAGGTCAACTCCGCTTGCCTTGCCTTGGCTGCTTCCCTTTCCTGCTAGGATAGGGTACCTTGCTCCATCTTGAGCAATGTAAATTTTAATCTGGAGGACCAATTCTCACCTTCTCTAGGAACACTCCTAGTCAAGACCTTATCCCTTAAAAAGGGTGCCTCTCAACCTAAACCCCAAGCAACTCAGTATCTCTTAACATTAAGGGGAACATGCCAACCTCTAAGCTAGTTCCATGTATAGCTATCTATCTCGTCCTCTTCTTCTGGTTTTCTTAAGACATTTCACTAGGGCTCTCCATCTTGACTTCATTATCTTAAAGTTCCTATTCATATATTCCAGGACTTGAGATAGCTACTTTATCATGGTGCCCTAGCCCTAATGAGACTGTAACAGTTTATCTAGCTTAGGTTGCCACTTACACCTTCTTAATGGTATAAAGACTCAACCCCTAATTGTCTTATTTAACTCCTCATCATTACTTTTCTTTTTGAGGGGGAATCTGGTAACTCTAAATAGTGGCTACTACTCTCTTCCTGACTTCTACTTATCTTACTCGTTGTGACCTCTAAAAGTCGTTATGTCTTGTTGAGATACCACCTCAACATCTGAGGGTTATTATGTTTGTTCGTCGTGACTAGAATTCTTGTTTGCAGCGATGAAACTTACCACCTCTTCTAGTAATCACTTCTGTATTTGTTCATCACCACTAACTCTCTTGGTTTATTATGACAAAACACACTTTTCCCTTACCTCTGCTAGTCTTACATAGCTTCATTCATCATACCATTTCCTGTCTAGGCATCCATTACGAAGTTTAACTTAACCTCCGGATTTACTCCATTTCTCTTGAGGGTAGGACCATGGTTTTGTCCTTGCCATTATGAGACGACAACCAATTCAATCTCATCACCACATCAACTTCATGGAAGGCCGACATATCAAATCTAAGGCAATATAATAGTACTCATAACCAACTACACAGTTTAAGCACCCATCAGATGTAATTGTCCTCTGTTGTGTTGGTGTAGACACATGCATGTCATAAGACAACGTATTCATCATCAAGCTAAGTCTTTTAGCTCAAGTATACAAAATAAAAGAATGACTAGCACCCTAGTTAAACATTACAATCACTAGGAAGTTCTTAATAATGATCGTTCCTTGGATCATTTCTAGAGACTTCCAAGTTTCTTCCCTGTGATGACAAATACTCATCCTTAGGTACATGACCTTGCCTTTTCTGTACTCTATGGGCATTCTCTAGAGAAGTGTCCAGGCTTACTACAAGTATAGCAGACATTTTGTCTGATCATACATGGTCTATTACTCTGACTCTTACCACATGTTGGCATTCCTTGCCATGTGAGGGCTTACCTCCGTTTTACTCTTTCAGTTGCCCCATGGCCTCTTCCTCTTCCTATTCGCATCATAAGAGGTACCACCCTGATCTCCTTTCTCGAACTTGGGAGTAGGCTCAATCATTAAATGATGGTTCAAGCTATTCTCCATAATTCGGCAGGCCTCAACTACCATGTCGATGTGCTTGAACTACCTGAGAGCAATTATCTCCCTTAAGGACTGCTTTAGTCCTCTAACCGTCTTTCTGGTCATCTACCTTTCATCATCTCGGTAACACAGGTAACTGAAGTAGTGAGAAAGATGTCTGAACTTAGCTAAGCACTTATCAAATGACTCGTTAGCCTTCTGCTTCAGGGTTAGGAATTTCACTTCCCTTTCATCCCTGACTAGCCTCAAAAAATATTTCTCATGGAATTGCTCCAGGAACACTTCCCATGTCACTCTTGTGTTCCAAGCACCTAGAAGAATCTTGATATTCTTCCTACTAATGATCAGTGTCCTTTTCTAGCTGGTAAATAGCCATTTGGGCTTTTCGCTTAGTCGAACAGTCCAGAACTTAGAAAATCATGATCCAGTCTTCTGTTGCTTGGATGTCAATTACTCCATCGAAGGATGGCAGATTCTGCTTGCAAAACCGAGTCATCCACTGCTGGATGCTGTCGGGGTCTACTACTGGCATTGCCGATCTAGGCAATTGTTCCGTTGCTTGCGCTGCTGAGCTTTCTTCCTCTGGTTACCTCCTGTCGGGGTTAGCCACTGCTACTGTTACCGCTGCTACTATTACAACATCTCTTTCTTGTTCCTGACTAGCTTATGCTACCCTCAACCCTCCAATAGCCTTTTATTGCTATTCTAATCAATCCAAAATTAATCATAGCAGATCAGGAGGGACCTTTACGTCGTGTCCTGAGGGTTTCTCCGGTACAGCGTTTTATCAGTTCTAACTAATACGCTAACTAAATGAATAGCATATCTGAGGAACAAGAAATAAACATCATGCTTGGATTTCATTTAGCAACATATGCATTCATAATACATCAATCATTAGTCACAGCAATATAGTTTAACATACATAGCCATCAAACATGCCAGACTAATCTACTACGATTAGCTGTAACAATACAAGTCCTACATCAATTTTACGAGGATCTGACTATCTAAAAATAGTGAATCTTAACAAAGTTTTTAACGTGCTGGATGTAATCCTCAACACCTAAATCCACTATCTGATTCAGGCGACAGAACTCATATACCCAGAAGGGTAAATATGGAAGCATGCCTGTTGATAAGTCTCATTATTTGCATACATTTCTAGCCCTAAACACATACTTTTGCCATCTATATTTACATACTTTGGGCATAATTAGCTTCTATTGTGCATAAGAGTTGGTGAGAAGAATTATGAGGTTTTGCAGGTGTTTTTACATGCTTTTATATGATTTTGTATGTGTGTACTTTTGATCCCTGCTTTGGTGTGAATTTCAGGGAGTTTCAGTGCTGTCTGAGGCACTGCGACTGATATGAGAAGACGCAACGGTGGATTTCCAATGATACTCTCGGTGAAAGGCGCCACGGTGGATGGACTAAGGCGCCACGGCGGACGGAAGTTTTCATGAAGCTCAGGATCATTAATCAAAATGACGCCGTACAGGACAGGCGCCGCGGCGGATTGATGGAGGCGCCGCGGCGGATGACAAAAAATTTCATATTTAAAACCAGAATCGCGCGCTTCAGCGAGGAGATAAGATTTTCAGTTGCCCATTCTCCCTCCATACGCGATTTTCTTGCTCTCTCCGCCCTCTCTCATTTCTCTCTTCCATTTTCGTCCAAATTCATCAATCTCCACCAATCAACCATGGATCTTTCATCAATTCTTGCTGTTTCTACCCTAATCCAGAGTATGAGTAGCTGAATTTCCAAGTTCTTCTAGCAATGAAGCTGACCTGAGTTCATGGAGCTGAACAGGGAGTCATTCAGATCTAGTTTCCACTTTCTATTCTAAGGTTCATTTGTTTCAGTTGAACAATTGTGGTTAGAATGAAGGTTGGATGATTAGATTTATATTTCTTGGGATTTAGATCTGACTGAACATTCAGATGTGAATTGTCTCCTTTAATTCAGTTGAATAGAGGATTCTCTGTTGATTTGTAGATCTAATTCGTTTACTTGAACTGTTGTTATGTAAATCTAAATTTTGGTTGAATATACTGATGATTCACAGTTGTGGTCATCCTTAGAGAATTGTAACTTGCTTCTCAAGTGTTCTTGTCAATTGATTTTCCTTCTCACAGAACAAGATAATGAATCTACTAAGATAAGTTGTTTCTGATCTGTGTTAAGAGAGATTTGAGCAGTAGCTGAATCTATCCATTTAATTGAAATTAAGAGACTCCAAATTATAAGATTGAACAAGGAAGGTTGGATAAATTGCTAGGGGAACTACTTTCTCTTATCTGAATCTCATTTGCAATTTACCTTTCATTAGATTTGTTTCTTGTTTTGATTTCTCTTTTCTAAGACTCAAGCTTCCATCTTGGTAATTTGATAATTAAAAGTGAATTGTTAAGAATTGAAATACAATTTAAGGTTCCTTGAGAAGAATGACCTAGGTAGTGCCTCACTTGCTGCATTTCCCTAGTAAAACTTTGATTACCTAGCGACAAGGTCTATCATCCGTCATCGTAAAGATCCAGTCCTTGGTGTCTAGATAAGGGTTACCCAGTCTTTGAGTCTAATATAACACCCTTACTCCCTGAAGGTATTCTAGATAAATGTTCGGGTCTTGCTGATCCTCATCTTTCCTGATATGTCAACCTAAGAATTCCAACTTCTCTCTCAGCTGATCTTGACTACAGATCTTAGGCTCAGTTGGAACAGGGATAGGTATTGTGGGTGTCAGGGATATCCTTGGCTTGGTACTGGATTCGGGGATGTCACTTAGGTACACACTTGGGCTAACAAACTGTCTGTGAGACTGAATGTCTAATATTCACTGATTGTGTTGTGTTTTCCTATGTTTATTGAAAATCTGGTTTCTAAAAAAAAAAAATTCAAAATTTTGATTGATTTTTGAACTTAATTTGAAGATTTTGAGTCAAAATTTTTGCTTCAAGTAACTTACACTTGAATTTGTGTATTCTTGGACTTTGGTAGCTATTTTTGAACTTGTATTGATACTCATGAGAATTGCTATTTGTTCAAAGTTGGTTGTTTTAGTTTCATTGGTCACAATTCTTCAAGCTTGCTTTTATATTGATTGAGTTAATGCATTGTGACTAATCTGGAGTACAATTAATCTTTGTGCATGAGCATTTGAGAGTTAGCCTTGTTGGAAGATTCTTTAAGCCTAATTTTCATTCATAGTGAGTTGCATCCACTTATATTTTCCACTTTCTAGAACTTGTTCCAATTCTTAATCGAGACTTAGTTGCATTAATGTGATGAGCATGATAGAGGCATTCTTTTCTAAACCCTTACATTCCAAACACAAACCCACATGATTTTATCCATTGCTAACCATTTGAGCCTTCATCTTTTCTTAAGTGCCAAGAGATGCATTATACATTCAAGCTTCCAACATTTTTACTATTACATTCATGATGTGTTAAACTTTGTCTTCTTGGGTTTTGAATTGCCAAAAGAAAAAGAAAAAGAAGAGAAAAGAGAAATAGAAAAAGGCAAAGAAATAGAAGAAAATGTTTAAGATCAATCAGGTTACTGGGTCTGGGAAGGTTCATTAAATGATCCCAGTAGCAAGATCAATCAACTAAAACATTAACATGCATCACTTACAAGCATTTCAACCTTTTGCTATTAATAGGGAACTACTTTACTTTATACATGTAGTACTCTAACAAGAAATAGCCAAGGCACATAAAGCAAGGAGTATAGCTACACAATCATCATTATCATCATCATTTAGTTCAACTACATAATAACACATGAAATTACATAGCAATCAATGCAACACTCAACATTAAGGTTAATTAAATCTTACTACCTTGATCCAATGCTTTTTTATTTTCTTGTTCTTCTTTCTTACTTCCACAAATGCCAAACCCTAGTATGGCAATCCACAAAAAGGGCAGCAAGAATCATCAACCATTCCACATGAGAATCAATAACATAACTCAAGTAACTCCTAAACCCCTTAATGCTACCATCTTTATTCTTGAATTTTTAGAGTTGATTTCCACAAACTCTAAAAATTTCCTTTTGACTCATTCCTACATGATTTTTTATGTAGATTCCAATTATCTACTTGGATTTAAAAAAATAAAATTTCTTCTTTCAGTTTCAGCTTGGCCGAACCATTTAGGTTAAAAATCCAAAAATTGCAACTTTGATTCTAAGGTTTCCAACACATGTTCTTTAGGTTTACCCTACATTATTTTCCATTTTGAACACAATGGAAGCCTCAAAACTTTGAAAAACAAATCCTAGGGTTCAGATCTTGCTTTGGCCGAAATGAACTTTAAGAGAGATGTTAAAGAAAACACTTCAAAAACAACCTACAACCACTTGTAACCACTAGGATCTATCATGCTTTGAAGTGTTCTAGCAAGTTTGAACAACAAAAATTCTTTCCCCACATTATAAGTATTTCGTCTAGCACTCAAAGAAGGGAAGAAACAAAAATTTTCAACCATACAAAGAAAGAAAACAAGGCAAAGATCCATTTAGAACCAAGAACTAACCTTGAATCCTTGGTTGTATGATCAAGTTGGTAGCTTTTCCCTTGATTTCCCTTTGAACTCTCTCTCTTCTCTCTTGATTCCCTCTTGGACAAAATAATGATCTGATTTAGGGGGAGGAAGACCTCAATTAAGGCACCAAAATATCCCAACCACCATCATAAATGAGTTGCCAAGCGTCACCTTCCTACTTAGTCTTGAAACCTCTCTCTTAATTAACTTAAATCATAATGTAATTAAATTTCAAAATCAAGATCCTCTCCATTGGTGGCTTGAAACTTGGAAAATTTTAATTACCATCCATTAGAGGCTTGACAAGTGGCAACTTGTGGGCCAAGTAAAGTGTAAGACTCTAGTCTTCACTTAATCGGTGCACTTTTACTCGGGGTTTAACTTCTTTTCTATAATTACAGTGCTCTGGCCTCTGTAATTATTTTCTATCAGATCCATAAATTATTCTTCTCATTTTATCTTCCCAAATTGCCCTCTTTGTCTCGAATTTAATTTCCCAATAATTAAATAAAAGAAAAACAAATTTCCTTCTCTTTTCAAAGGAATTGGAAAAAACCTTGGATACTTGAGGGTCTTCTTTTAATTTCATAATCTCTTATAATTCTTTGGGATATCATAGGAATTTTCTTGGGATTTTATTCTCCTTAAAAATATTTGTGTGGAATTTTCCGAATAAAAGACTTTAAACTAGCTTAAATCGCCCTTAAATTCCTTTGTAATTTCTCTAAGGGCAATTTGGTCATAAAACTAAATTTATAATCCCATATAATTCTCAAGGAACATTGTCCTTTTTTTTTCTTAATTTTCTGAGACTTGGAAATATTTGTCCATAATTATTCTTCACCAATTTTCCTTAATTAGTCAAACTTTTCATAATTGGCTTGGAAAACTATAATAATTATTTTCTACCAAAATTCTTCTATTTCTCCTTGTCATTTTTGACCCTTAATTATTTTGGAATATTTCTTATTCCTAATTATCATAGTACTGGATGTGACACCGTTGGGCTCCTAGAATTACTTTGAGCATTTCACTGCCCCTAGTGAATTTCTCTGAGGTTTTCACGAGCTCCTCAGCTTTCTTTTTGCTCTGCTCATATTCTATGCATACTGGAGGTACAGTGTCTGTTTGCTTCGCTTACCATTTCTTTAGAAGTTTTATCTTTTTCTTGAAGCTTACCAACTCCTTTGCAATTCTTACTAATTCTTATTGTAGTACACTGTATTTAGATTGTAATTCATCATAAGAGGGTTCAGAAGTGATTACCTTATCTGTCTCTGAATCTTCGTTTTCTTAAGCCATGAGACAAATATTAGCTATTTCTTCATCATCGCTTTCTTCTTCTTCTGAAGAACTATCTCCCGAGATTGATGTTGCAAATGCCTTCTTCTTTTTGAACTTTTCTTTCTTTTTCTTTATCCTTCATTTTGGATAGCTGAGGACATTTTGCTTTGATGTGTCTTAGCTTTTTGCACTCAAAATAGATGATCAGGTCCTTTAGCTTGTTCTAAGACTTGGATGCTTTACGTTTTGGTTGGAACCTCCATCTGGCTTTGTTTCTATAGAACTTCTTGAATCTTCTGACTATAAGACCCATTTTATCATCCTCCAGGTCCTATTCCTCATCATCTTTACTTTCTTGAGTTTTGAGAGTGATGCCCTTATGATTCTTCTCGTTCATCTCCTTCTTGTATTTTTGTTTGCTCTCATACTTTGCTAAACTTCTGAATAGTGCTGCAATAGACAATTGATTCGCTCTTTGTTTCTTCAATAGCTGTTACTTTCAGCTCCCATTCCTTCATCAAATCGCTTATTATTTTCCTCACTTAATCTTCTTGACTGTACTTTTTACCAAGTGCAGTGAGGTGATTGATGAGGTGTGAGAATCTGACTTTCATGTCTCGAATACTCTCTCTATCCTTTATTCTGAATAATTCGAACTTTGTGGTGAGAGTGTTGATTCTGCTATGTTTCACACTAGTCATGTACAATCTCTAGTACCTCCCATATTTCTTTTGTAGTTTCCAAACTGAAAACTCAGAAATATTCTTTTTGACTCAGGGCACAGGTCAGTATGTTGATCGCTTTATCATTTAACGTTACCAGCCTTTTGTCTTCTTCATCAAACTCCATGGGACTCTTACGAACTTGTTGACCATCTATCATTTTTATTGGAATATAGTTACCCTGCTCGATCACGTCCCATAATCCATGCTCACTAGCTTTGATGAAGATCTTCATCCTTATCTTCTAGAAGGTATAGTTTGCTCTATTGAAGTCAGGTGGCTTTGATGTTGAACAACCTTCGCGTAGCACACTGTCTCTGAAAACTGTCATAGGATCTCTTTTTGGATGGTTAAGTCTTTAACTAAAGAGACTTGCTCTAATACCAAATGTTAGTGGCAGCTTCACCCAAGAGGAGATGAATTGGGTGAGTTATAAAAATTTAGCATAATGAAATAGTGAGGTAAATAAAACAAAGAAGATGAGTTGAAAGGATTTCACCACAGAGCAAAGACACAGGATTTATACTGGTTTAGTCTTAACCACTTGACCTACGTCTAGTCCTCAGAACACCTCTGAACCTAAGATTAAACACTGTGAACCCAAGATTAAATGGGCTCTTGGCGCCTCAGTACAGTAATTGAATTTCTCAATCACTGCCCCTTACTACTCGTAAGGTTACAATCTATTTAAGAGTCCATGCTTTTGAGTTACTCTCTAAAAGTAAGTAAAGTAGGTGTATCAAACTCTCTCACAGAGTACAGGAATATTAAACACTGAAGCTCGGTGAAAACAGAGTATTGAATGCTACAATAAATATTTCAACTGATGGTAGCTTGTGTATTCAATGCTCTTCGTGCCTTTTATAGTTGGAGAAGTTTAATTAACCCTTAGACTAGAGAGCTTCTAGCTGTTGGAAAATCGGTTGTGTGTGTTTGGCAGTTACAACGGTATTTTGCTATTAATGTTTCTGACATGGTAAGTTACAGGCTACTAAATAACCGTCAAGCTTGCTTCGTAATCTATAACGATACTTGAAATCAGTAAGTTCTCTTTTAGAAGAAAATTTGTGAAGATAACTAAACAATTAATGATCATTGATATTCACATACCAACTAGAAAAGCAATGAATCAAACATCAGGTACTTTAAATATGAACTGAACATACTTGATCGATGTCTTTGTCACATCCAACGTTATGGTAATTAGAGATAAGAAATATTGAGAGAAAACAAGAAGAAAGGGAGAACCTTTGATCATCTAAGCAAGGTTTCAAGGTTAGATCTTGGTTCTAGAGGTGTTCTTACTTTGTTTTCTTTCCTTTTTATGGTTGAAAGTCTGTCTTTTCCCTCTCTTTATGTTGACCGAACTGACTAATAAAAAGGAGAAAGAAGTTTTGATCATCACACTTGCTAAGACACAACAACACAAGCTAGATCCTAGTGTTTGCAAGTGAGTTTAAGTTGTTTTAAAGCATTTTTTATGGTTGTTTTCTTGAGCTTCCATTTTGGCCAAGTGAGAAACTGAACCCTAGGATGAGTTTTTCAATGTTTTAAGGCTTCCATGATGCTTAAAATGAGGAATGGTGTAGGGTAAACTAAAAGGAACAAGTGTTGGAAACTTAAAAGCAAAGTTGTGATTTTTGGTTCATGATTCCTTGTGGTTCAGCCAAAGGAAAACTGAAGGAGGCCATTTTATTTTCCTAGATCTAAGCATATATTTGAAATCTACATGAAAATCCATGTAAGATTAAGTCAAGAAGTTATTTTTAGGGTTAAAGAGAACCAAGTTTAAAACTAGTGAACAAAGGAGGGAACTTTATGGTTCAAGGATCATTTTGATGCATGTTCTTGCTTTTTCATGGTTAGATAATGATTATGGCTGCCCTTTCTGATGGCTTACATGGTTAGGGTTTGATATTTGTCAAGGGAAAGAGGAGAAGGAAGAAAAGCTAAGACTTTTGGAGCAAGGTAGTGAGTTAAACCTAGCTACTACCACTAACTAGCATTGTTGATTATTGTATGTTTAATTGTTATTATTGTGGTTGAGCTTTCTTGATTGTTATGTGGCTGCTCTTTATAGTATCTTGCTTTGGCCTTCGCATGTTTGAGTTTGCCAAATGATAAGCATGTTAGTTCACCAATAGTAGTTAATTTGATCATGCATAATAATGATGCTTTCTTGGTGCTATAGTTGGTTAATTTGCTACTGGGATTTTCAAAAATCTCATCCCCCAAAAATAATGTAACATTTTAGGGCCTGAATCCTCCAAGGGAAATCTGCAGATTGAAGGCTAATTTGTGGGGTTAGCCACAAAAATTCGTGAGCTCATTTTGGTTATGTAAATATTAAACTAACAGTGCTGGAAGCACACTGACACTGACTGGTTCACGTGACATTTTGATTATGTTCCCGAATGCGTTTAGTCATAAAATTTGGCATGAAGAAAGATAACATCCTAAGCTTCCATTTGATAGCTAATACATCAAAAATAGCCCATTATACAATTTATAATGATTTTTCAAATTTAATGGTCAGAATCTAGGAATCAGGATTTTTGGCAAATGGACAGTGTTGCTTTTCTCAAAAACCTGATGCTTTCTCATAAGGAATTGGACAATGAGATTATTTTTCCTTGAAAGAGAACTTAAATAGCTTTAATTATAATTTTTAATCACCCTAATTGAATTTTTGTAGAATAAGTTATGAATTTTTGAAGTTGGGCCAGAAAAACTGGATTTTTACCCGGTGAACAGTAAAAATCCGAAATTTAGCATTTTTATGATAAAAAGTGAGTCCAAGACCATCCAATGTGGTCTAAAATGATTTTGAAAGGAACCTAAGTTAATATAATAGTAAGGTGTGACAGTCTTGATCGATAAGTAGTTGATCGATCAAGTTATCGAATAATTACAGAGAAAACTTTAGTCACATATATATATTTATCGATAAGCTTATGGATCAACAGATGATCGAATAAGTGATCAATAAAAGATGAGAAATGAGTGCAGTGACTTCTGAAGAAATTTTGCAAGAATAAAACTTTAAATTCATCTATGCCTTTGAATCCCTTCAAAAGAGAATTATGTGTAAAAAGAAGGCTGAGAAAAGCTTAAAGATAAAAAGATAAAAGATTTTAAAGATCATTGTGAATAGTTGTAGTGAGATGAACTGGTGCAATGATCGAACAAGTGATTAATAAAAGGTCTAGAAACATTGAAATCATAGAATATATGATGTTATAATATTTGATCGATTAAGGATTAATTGATTAAGTGATTGATAAAATATTGTTGAAAACTTAGTTTAAGAAAAAGGTCAGGGAAAGAGTTTGATCAATCATATTATGTGAAAACAAAAGTTTCAAAAGTTTGAATGATTGATCAGTTTATCGATAATTCAATGATCGATCAGGTGATCCAAAAATGACTTAAAGTGAGGAAGTACAGTGAGATAGTGATGATTGATCATTTGATCGATAAAGGACTGATCGATCAATTGATCGATAAAGGAACTGCACAGGAAACTTTAAATAGAACCTTATTATCGATGAACCAGTAAGTTAATCAAGCAATGTTTCAAGTTATCGATTAATTATTGATTGATAAAGTGATCAATAAAAGATGAGTTAAACTTAATATAAAGTAAGTAAGATGATTTTACCATTTATTTGTGTTTTCATCAATAACTCCTTGATCGATCATGTGATCGATAAAAGCTTACCAAAATTGTATGAATTTTTCCGTCAATTGATCAATCATTAAACTATTGATCAATTGATCGATAATTTCCTGCAAGCTTGTAGACTAAACAGTGTTAACCTTGATCGATAAAACTTATAAATTTTGATTTATCTACCTAGTTATTGATCAATCTTACTGCTAAGTTACTTTTATACAAAGACATTTTATCTATCACCAGATTGATTAACCTTTGATCAATCAGGTGATCGGTCAACTTACTAAACCAGATCTTACCTAAATTGTTATCATCAAAACCTTAAATCTAACAACACTAATCCTCGATCGACCTTTCTTAAGGACTGCTAACATTATGATAAGCATGAAAGAGGGAACCATTATAATAGAAGTAGGTGATAACAAGATTTGTTTTAAAATGTATGAAGCAATGAAACATCCTTATGATGACTGTTCACTTTTAGGTGTTAACATGATAGAAATTGCTATTGAAGATACATGTTCTAAATTTGAATTGCAAAATGATTCCTTTTACTCTGAACTTTACTCTACTTATTCTATTCATAAGGATAAATCTATGTCTTCCTTTTCATCTCTTTATTCTTCTCTTTCTACTTGTTCATGTGGTGGTGACATGACATGCCTTGACTATACCGTAGTTAATTGTATGCTTTCTATCCCACATACATTTTTTGTATCATCTACTGATTTAAACTTGGATTGTAATTCTTCTATTATCAGTGATGATTCCCTTGGGGAAAGGTTTTCTGTCAACATTTCAGGTTACTCTAACATTGAGGAAGTTGAGGCTGCAGTGGAGATTGATGAAACTAATGGCTTAAATGAAGACAACGACGATAAACCACTATCAGCTATCCCACCTGCTTATGTGTTGTAGAAACAACTTGAACCTAAGGATTACTCTCATCCCCCTACATCTCCCCATTTATTTATTGTAAATTCTATTCATACCATGAGTCATTTGCATGACGTGTTGTCGAGTGATGATTTGGGTATATAGCAGAATCTCTCCAAGGTAGTTGCTGTTGTAGATCAACTTGAAGTTGGTTCAACGCTTAGAGAGGAGGGAGATTACAAGACTGATCATATGCAACCAGAGCTATCATTGGTTGAAGAAAAAGGGAGTAATCTATTCTCTCTTAAAGTTCATAAACTGATTCCTTTTGTTGTGCAACCACCCATACTTGATTTAAAACCCCTATCCCCTACTCTGAAATATGCTTTCCTTGAGTTTAATGAGTAATTGCCTGTTATCATTGCTAACTTGCTACTTGAGGGTGAGGAAGAGAGACTTTTATCTATTTTGTGGGAGCATAAAAGGGTGATAGGGTGGACTTTAGCGGACATTCTTAGTATTAGTCTGATTATTTGCACACATAGAATTCTGCTTAGCGAGGGATCAAAACCAGTGAGGCAACCCCAAAGATGATTGAACCCTCTCATCCTTGATGTAGTTAAGAAGGAGGTTACCAAGCTTTTGAGTACAGGAAGTATCTATCCCATTTCTAATAGCAAGTAGACTAGTACACGTAGCACCCAAAAAGAACAGGGTAGCAGTGGTTAAGAATGAAAGGGATGAACTTATCCCTACAAGAACTACCCAAAAATATCACTTCCCTATCCCGTTTATAGACCAAATGTTAGAGAGGCTTACTGGCAAATCACACTACTGCTTTTTAGATAGCTTTTCAAGTTATTTTCAGGTTCTTATAGCCCTCGAAGATCAGGACAAGACCATATTTATCTGCACCTTTGGTACCTTCGCTTATCGAAGGATGCCATTTGGGTTGTGTAACACTCCAAGCACCTTCTAAAGGTACATGATGGCAATATTCAGTGATCTTCTTGAGGAAAACATGGAAGACTTCATGGATGACTTCACAGTCTATAGGGAGAGTTTTGATCAATGCCTGAATAGCCTAAAGCAGGCTCTTAAGAGATGCATAGATAAGAAGTTGGTCTTAAATTTTGAGAAATGTCACTTTGTAGTGGATGGTGGGATAGTTTTAAGGCACCTCATCTCCCAAAAGGGGATTGAGGTTGATAAAGCTAAGATTAAAGTTATCTTATCACTGCCATACCCTATTTATCTTAAAGATTTGAGATCCTTCTTAGGGCATGCAGGGTTTTACTGACGCTTTATTAAAGATTTTAGCAAAGTCGCCCCACCCCTTTCTACTTTGTTGAAAAAAGATGCAGAATTTAACTTTGATGATAATTATAGAAATACCTTTGGCACTCTTAAGTCTATGCTTGTTTCACCTCCTATTCTAACTGCACCTAACTGGAACTTACACTTTAAGTTATCATGTGACGCTTCTAATTTTGCAGTAAGTGCCATGCTTAGTCAGAAGGAGGAGAAACAATCCAGAGTCATAACTTATGCCTCTAAAACACTTGACCCAGCTCAAGTCAACTATACCACCACCGAGAAAGAGATGTTTGCCATTGTTTTTACCTTAGCTAAGTTTAGACAATATCTAATCAATTCTCAAGTGGTTGTGTTCACAGATCATGCAGCTGTCTGCTATCTGCTCAAAAAGCCACAATCTAGGCCAACATTGATAAGATGGGCTTTGTCACTGTAAGACTTCAACATTGAGATAAAAGATAAAGTTAGGATAGCGAATCAAGTAGCCAATCACCTGAATAGGCTACCAGAGTACACAAGGGGAGTAGACTCTTCTGAACTCACTTGTGATTCTTTCCCTGATTCTGCTTTATGTGCTTTGGTTGTTAAAGAGCCTTGGTATGCTAATATTGTCAATTATCTCATCACTGGACTTACCCCTTTTTTTATGTCTAAATCTCAGGCACAGAAGCTTTAGAGCAAATCCAAACACTACATATAGGATGCCCCTCATCTGTGGAGAATGTGTAGTGATCAATTCATTAGGAAGTGTGTACCGAGTGAAGACTTTGACCCCAACATTTCAGCTTGTCATTCCATAGTTTGTAGGGCTCATTTTAGTACAAGGAGAATATCGAGGAAAATCTTAGATTCTGGATTTTATTGCCTAACCCTTTTTGAAGACTCTTTTGCATTTTGTCCGTCCTATGACAAATGTCAGCATTTTGAAGGGTTAGGAAAAGGACATGAGATACCTCAACAACCCTTACTATTTTGTGAAATCTTTGATGTTTTGGGCATTAATTTCATAAGACCCTTTCCTTCATCTTTTGGTTTTGTATATATTCTATTAGCTGTAGATTATGTGTCCAAGTGGATTGCAGAGATACCTTTTAGAAAAGAGGATACCTAAGCTGTTTCTAAATTTCTTAAATCTAATATTTAATGTAGGTATGGGATCCTTAAGGCAGTAGTGAGTGAGAGGGGTACATATTTTTGTAATAGGATTGTTGATAATCTATTTTTAGAATTTGGTGTCACTTACAAAGTCTCTACTACTTATCACACCCAAACCAATGGTCAAACTGAAATTTCAAATAGAGAGGTGAAGCATATACTGGGAAAGATAGTGAAACCTTCCAAGAAAGACTGGAGCTTACATTTGGAAGAAGCACTCTGGGCATACCAAACTGCATTCAAATCACCTATTAGCATGTTCTCTTACTTCTTGGTCTTCGATAAAGTGTGCCATCTGCCAATAGAGTTAGAACACAGGCATATTGGGTGGTCAAGCAGTGCAACATGAACATAGAGTCTTCTGGAATGGAGAGGAAGCTGCAATTGCAAGAGTAGAAGGAGCTTAGACTAGAAGCTTGTGAGAACTCCAGACTGTATAAGGAGAAGACTAAGTTTATGCATGACTGAGGAATCCTGAGGAAGAACTTTAAAGAGGGAGACCAAGTATCATTGTACAAGGCCTGTTTCACCTTCAAACAAGAAAAATTCAACACTTATTGGGACAGACCATACACAGTCACGAAGGTACACAACTTTAGCATGGTGGAGCTTTTACATGAAGAGACTAGGGCCAGACTTAAAGTCAATGGCCATCTATTGAAGCTCTACCATGAAAGTCATAAACCTCCTTAAATCCCAAGTCATTTCTTTCCTTTACTTGTTTACTTACTCTTGCATTGTTATTACTCATGATATGTTTTGGTACATTGGTATGTTAAATAAGGGTGGGGGAGAAACCCTTTTCAGTAGAAAAGTAGTTTAGTTTTAGAACAGTTAGTAGTTTTCAATTCAATAATATCCCTCTTTGTTATGCTCTTTGTTCTTTCTTCTGATGTGCTTAATCGTCATAGTTCTGCAAATTGATGAATGATCTGATTTTACTGTCTACAGGGAGTTTACTGCTCTGGGTTATGTGTTGTGCTACCTTGTCTTGAGCTTATTGGGCACAATTTGATCTTATATTGTGCACTTGAAAGTTTCTTGAGTATCCAGCACCTCTCCTTTGTTTGTGTGTCTATTTGTCTTGTCTGCTATGTTTGTTCCTGCTCCCTGTTGTTATCTCAGGCTACTTTCATCGTGGTAAACTCTAACACTTGCTGTGGTAAAGCTTGCCCGGTTTTTGCATGTTGCTCTCGAGACACTTTCGCCGCGGTGAACTTTTGGTTTCGTTGCAGCCAAGTTCCAAAGTTTTGGCTTTGAACCTCTCGGGATACTTTCACCACAGCATGGTCTGCACTTTACTGTAGTGAAGTCCCCTTTCTTTCTTTTCTTAACCTTTTGGGAAGCTTTTGCTGCAGTGAGTGTGATATGTTGTTGCGGCAAAGCGCTGGATTCTGTGCAGAACCAATTCTCTTAACCTTACTTTTCATTGATTAATTACCATTCTACCCTTCATAGCTGTCTACCCATTCAGATTCATTAACACTATTTTTGTCTTTTCACCTCCCCACTACCATTAACCCTCCCTTATTCCTATCTGTTACTCTTTCAATACTCAAATAAACTGTCAGCACCCCCTTTTTTCCTCTTTTATTCATCTTCTCCTCCTCTTTTCAATTCAGAAACCATATTTCTCCAGTCGGTTGTCTACCACTTCCTTCTTAAATTCCAGTGCTACCACCTGAAACATCCTACCTTTAACCCCTCAGAGTACGCATTCGTAAGCGTTATAGTTCAAGTAGGTCAAAATATAAAGCCCATGGATTAAAAATTTCAACATAACTACTCGGATTACTATTCATGGTTCAAAGTTAGATTTCAGGTCCAATTTTGAAAATCATAACTAATTCTATAAAAATTGTATTAAGGTGCTCTAAAATTCTATGAAAAACTCTTTGAAGGATCTTTAATGAAAAAAATATCCAATAGACTTATCCTTGCCCAATTCTTACAGTTTAATCAATAAAAATTACTGTTCATTTGGTAAAATCTAAAACTTCCAGATTCTATGCCTCAGCTTTGAAAATTCGTATCTTCTTGTGTACACATCCAATTGAGGCAATCTACCTCTCATTTTAAAGCTTGGGATGTGTACTATGAGTCTACCAAATTTTGTGGCTTAACTGATTTATTTGGTAGGTCAAACTAGAGCTACAAACTCACTACTCTATGACCTACGTTTTATCCCTTAACCTCTTTTTACTTTAATTCTTTCTATTTCTTTGGCATACATAAATTGGGTTTACACCTTTCCAATCATCCTAATACATTTCCATTCATCTCATAAACATTTTAATTAAATATATGGTATCATTGGCATTCATAACATAAATTACATAATAGAAGAATTACACATTGAATAATAACATCATTCATTACGTCAATAATTCTCCACTTTCTTCTCCTTGCCTCTCATGCCATTATTACCCACCATTGATTGACATAAATGGTTGGTTAGGGACGGATAAGATTCATGAGAATCTCAGTAGCAAACACTACCCATAAGCATGTAAGACATAATGCAAATGCATGACATGTTATAACATTACCACATGAATGCCATGGAAAGTAAGTTGCAGGATTTCATACTTTCATAACATATAGCCAAGGCGAAACATAACATAAACTTACAAACATAACTTTGCAAACATTTTATCATAGCTTAGTTATATCATGGTAACACAATCACATCATGCAAGCATACATATCAAGCACACAATATAGGTAAGTTCACTACTTTGTAAGATAGTTTTCCTCTTGCTTTTCCTCTGATTCCCTTGTCTTTCCAACCCTATGGATTTTTGGTCAACACCATTAAACATCCTCATAGATGTTCCAAGGTCCTAAACACATCAATAGACAATGCCAAACATTCATTAGAACCAAGACACCAACCTATTTCTTACTTGGTTCTTTCTTGAAAATAATTGAACTCTAACTTTTGAGTTTCAATTCTAACCTTCCTAAAATTATTTCTATATACTATTCCCACATAATTTTGTATGTAGAATCCATTTTCAAGCTCAAAACAATCAAATTTGACCCTAACCATCCAAAACAGTCAAGGCTGAACAAAATCACAAATTAAGGGAAAGTTGGATTTCTTGCAAAATCAACACAGAACCACGTGATTCTTGTTGTTTCCAAGCCTTTAAACATGTTTCTAACATCTATTTCATCTTTCCCCTATTCTTTCAATTTCATGCAGCACCTCTCTCATAGGGTTTCAACCATGAAAATCTAACCAAATCACTTACCAAGCTCACAAATAGCAAGGGGAATGAAAACTACATTCAAATCCATAAACATACCTTGAATTAGAGCTTGAATTTGCTTGGGACCTCTTGTTCTTCATCTTCTTCTTCTTCCTCATTGCTGTTCAGTTTCCTCTCCCCTTTCTCTCTCTTCTTTGAAAGTGTTGCAAGTGTGAGGGGAAGAGATATTTATTAAAACTTGAATGAATCTTGGCCATTGATTTCAATTTTGGATGGCTTAATCTTGGCCCTTAATTTCTTTTCTTCCTTGCCAAGAAATTTGCCACATGTAGAAATTTGCAAGTGTTGCAAGTTTCCTCTTTTCTTCCTCTCTCCTCTTAGTCAGCATTTTTCTGCCCAAAATATCTTCAAAATTTCAGACAAAGTGGAAGGGAAACAATCAGCCACATATGCAAGCTTATTTCACAAGCTTACATGAGATATTTTGCAAAGTCATGGTTAAACCTTATCCAACCTGTCACACCCTGATAATTTTATCCTAATTGATAAATGATTTGATGCTGACTAAGGTCAAGTAGTATAGTAGACTGGTAGAGGATCCAGGCTATGAGGAAAAATCAGGATGGGGACATAACGATCATTTTTGAAAAGATCGGTCAAGAAAGGGCAGTATTGGAAATAATGTCCGAAATTCCTAAAAATTCTCAGAAAATCATGAAAAATAGAAAGGAGGGTACAGAATAATGTTTGAGGCTTAGAAGGTGAATATAGGATAAAAAATAATTTATCATGGAATTATTTGTAATTATTGGAATTTTTGGTTAATTAAGGAAAATTAGCCAATTTCCATTATTTAAAATATATGGAGGCCTCAAAAATTCAAGAAAAAATAGGGATAAATTATGTGACATATTATCCTAATTTATAAAATTACTTCCCACCTTTGGAAGTATAGAGGTTAGCTTAAAGAATATTTATTACCGAATTATTATCGGTAGAATATTGATTTTTAACGGAATAAAATTTAGAAAATTATAGAGGGAGGTAAAACTTGAGAAAAATCATGGAATATTCTTGGAATGAGAGGAATTTAAGGAGGTGTTGAAATCAAAATTTTGTGACAGTAAATTGGACAGGATTGTTGGAAAATCGAACGGAAAATATACAAATAATCAGTAGATTGTACTGAATATTGGATGAGTCATTTTTCTCCCAATTTTTACAGTAATATTTCGGCCAAATTAAGGGGGAGAACAAAGTTAGAATTTTCCAAATTGTTCAAGGGCATAAAGGGAAATAAGAGACAAAACATTAAAATAATAATTTATTACCACATTAAAATCACATGGTGAATAGGTGTCCTTCCATGTGTCATGATCTTAAGGCTTGTGCTCTAAGATTTGTCCATGTGTAAAGTGGAAAAAAATGGACGGCCAAGATTGCAGCTTTTTCTCCAAGGGCATTCTTGGTATTTTGAAAAATTCAAGCCTATAAATACCCCCTCACCCTTCATATTTTGGCCAAGAGGCGTTGCTAGAGAGGGAATGTTTTGCTCTTAAGTTCTAGGAGAGAGAAGGAAAGAAAGAAGAGAGAGAAAGGGAGAAAGAAAGATTAAACGCCTCTAATCGCCGATTAAGAGCTAATTAATGTATGTTTACCTCCCTAAGTGTTAATTATTTTTAGTTAATGATTTATTTGAGAAAGATTAGGATTAATTATCTTGATTAATTATGCTTTAGTGATAGCTAAGATTAATCATGCTATTTGATTGAAGATTAGTAAGTAATTAAGGTTGTTACCTTGATTAATTAATGACTAGTGATTAGTTATGCTAATTGAAGGATGATTAATTATGATTAATCATGTTGATTAAGGAATGATTAAGGGTTAATCATGATGATTAGAGAACGATTAATGGTTAATCCATAAGGGATTAGTGACTTAATCTTAGAGGATTATGTTGTATTAATGACTATGTGACTTGAGGACCTTAATTAAATATTGGATTAAGGATTAAGGGTTAGTGATTAACCAAGAAAGCATGATTAATCATGGATGAAGGAAGAATTCCAAGACCTTAATTGAGGTTAAGGCTTGTTCAAACCAAAGTCAAAGGATTAGGAAAGGTATACAGAAGTTATAAATTGAAAGGCACAAGGGTAGTATTATATTGAGAAAGAATTGTATACTGGATATGGAATTTACCATACCCTTACTGTATGGTTGATAGGCAATTTTCTGGAAACTTAGGAGGACCTCAAGCAAGGAAAACAGGGAGGAAACATTAAGCGTGGAACTGAGGTAGCGTGAACTTGCAATTATTTTATTGACCTGCATTTGGTGTTTCTGCTATGTGTGTTTATGTGCCATGAGAATGTTTATGCATAGATGATGTGAACTCCTTGCAATGTATGCCTTGGCTCTTGCATGATTGAGTTTTGAATAAAATGATTATATGCTTCATGATAATGACATGGATATAGAATGGTTATGGTATGGCATAAAGACTAGCAATGTTATTTTACTGCATGTAGCATGACATCTTATGTATGTTAACATGATAGTTGTATGTTCAATGCTACTGGGATTTCTATGAAATCTCATTCCTCCTATAACATGATATCCTAGGTGCCACTACTTCCAAGGAGAAGGGAAAAGAAGTAATCATGGCTTGAGGAAATTATGAATTATGTATTGTATTATATGGTTTTAAACCTTTCTTTTCCAAGCCATGTAAGCATATTCTGATCATGAACACATAACATGATACCCTTTTTGGATGTATATTAATGGTAGAGTAGCTTTATATGCGAGTATGGTATGCTTACAGTGAAAAATGAAATGGTGTTAGAATTAGTGAAAAAGGGGGATAAAAATTGTCTAAATTTGACCAAACTTTGACCAATTAAGACCCTAGTCAAATGGTTGGCTTTTTCCCTAAAATTTGGTATGCAAATAGATCTTATTTTTCCCTTTAAAAAGAGTGGTAAAGCATCACAGTAGGAGCTTTGTGCAAGAAGTTATGCCTTTCCGAAGTTAGGCAAAAATCCTGGAAAATAGAAAAATGACCAAATGAACAGTACTTTTTGAAATTAAAATCGGATGCGTTTCTGATTAAAGTGGAACCTGAGGTCATTTTTCCTTGATAGATGATGTTAAGAGCTTCGAGTGAGACTTAGAACGACCTTGTTTCAATTTTTCTAGAATTAGTTATGATTTTCCAAAGTTATACCAAGTTTAAGGTTACAGTGAATAGTAATGCGGGAAAAGAATTTTTAAACTCAGAGTTTTCAACCTAGTAACCTGAGATTGCGCTTCCGAATATCTTAACTTGGCATAATATAAGGATACAAACGTAAGGTGTTACACAACCAACTTGACCATGTGCATGGGCTTAGGGAGCATGAAATTCTCTGATTCTTTGGGCTAACTAAGTGCCCCAAATCTAGTTAGGAAGCAAAGGGATTAATTTAGCTCAATCCTAACCGTAATCCTTTACCCGATTTTCTCCTTTTAGGCCTTTATTAGGAAAAATAGCTCGGGGCCTCAAAAAATTCATTTCTTTCTATTAAAAATCCATTTTAATATAAAAGTATGATCTGGAGAGTTTGGGGATTTTTCATAACTTCTAACTATTTATTTCACATTTTTCTCTGAAATCGCGCTTTTATCGATAGAATTTCGGAAGTAAATTCCCCATAAATTATTTCCTTCACTTCCAATACTTGGGAAAAATTTTATAAATTTAGATATATTCCCAAGGAACTTACCCATATTTTTCTTGAATTATTGAGGCCCTTATATAATTAAAATAATTATATTTCCTCAATTTTCATTATTTTCTTCAAAGATCACTATTTTTGAAAAATGTTGCAATAATTTATTTTGGGCTATTTTCACTCCCAAAACATCATATATGACTCAAAAACCCCTAATTTACTTTTTTTTTCATTTTTAGGAAATTTTTGAGAATTTTTTATAAATTTCCCATTTTGACCCTTAAGGGACTCGACATTGTCAGTCCGGCTCCCTTCTAGGTTTCTAAGCATTGCCAATGTATCTTCTATTGACTCTTAACTTAATCTTCTCAAGGTATACTTATAGAGAAAGGAATATTCCATCCCTCTCTCCTCAGTGACGTAATTAATTAAATAATATTTAATCAGAGTCGATTTTGCCGAATTCTTTTTCTACTGGCTCATAACTCCGTCGATCTGTCTCTGAGTTTCATTCTTTCCCTTTCATCACAGGGATTTCCTCTAATTTTTTTAAAGCCAAAAGTCAAACCTTAGACAGTTATTTTGACTTTCCCCAGACAGGGTATAAATATGCTTTAAATTTAATTAAAGCCAACCTCGTTAGTTTCTGGGGACGGAATTAATTTTACAATCTGTGTAAATTCCTCAACTACTGTTCCCCTGTTTTTCCTGATTATTTGAGGCCATCTTATAGCTTTCAATTTAAGTTACTATCTCAAATTGCTCAAAACCCTAGAATGATTTCAGGGCATTTTCGTCATTTCCAGCCTTATATTGGCTCCGAGATCCTATTCCCATTTTTCTGAAACATTTGGGCCATTTTCGATAACTTTGAACATTGGTCGATTAGAACTTTCATTAATTTCAATTAGATTCCTACTTGGCCTGGGAATCTCTTCCTTTTTAGTCCTTGGGAATCCCTCTGTCCCTCTAGCGAGTCTCTAAGACCTCTGTGAAAAAGAGCCTGATAGCCTGCCCATTTCAGGCTAATTTTAGTACTTCTAGGCCCAAAATTTGGGATGTTACACCACCTCCCTCACTCTCATTCTCCTTTGTTACCATCCTCAACCCCTCTCTGCACAAGGATCCTCCTATTTTGTAAGTTTCTTCTCCTTCTTTTCTTTCCTCTACTTTTTCTCGTTCTGATTTAATGTTTTGTTTATGGTTTATTTGTTTTTCTGTTTAGTTGTTTTAGTTAGTTGTTGGGTGGGTTTCTTTTCAATTCAGATTATGGTTACGTAGCACTTAGGCGGTGGGTTTCTTTTCAATTCAGATTATGGTTACGTAGCACTTAGGCTATGTAGTGATTTATAGTACATTCTATTTTTCTGTAATTCCTTTGTCTAATTGTGAAAGTTTCTGGTTACTTGAAAATCTATGAATCATTAGATAGCCATTTGCTATTGCCTAGGTTGTTAATTTTGGTTTTTTTTTTGGGTAGTTTCGATTACTATCTGGTTTGTGTTTGTTTAGTGTATTTCGTGAGTGATGTGTTACAGGAAAATGCCTCATACCAAGAACCCCGCACCTATGTTTGAGTCTGATTTTGGGGATGAATATACCTTCAAAGAGCTTTACAAACAAAAAAATTGACCAGAGACCTCTCCTTAAAGAGCGACCCTTCCCCTTAGACCCCCCAGACAATCCTTTTGTCCACCAACTACAAGCATCCCAATTAACTAGTTTGGTCCAATAGTGTTCCATGGGCAATGATGCCTTTGTTCGCCATTTCTACGCTTATGCCTGATTCCATAGTTCTATGATCATTGATTTTTGCAATGTCCGTGTTCACCGTTCCTTTACTGCTGATAACATCCGCTACCATTACCATCTTTCACCTTGTCGCCATTACCGTTATGCTGAATATAAACACAACTATCCTTTTAACATTGTGGTCTAAACCCTTTGTCATGAAGGTGCCACTTGGCATCGCCCCTGCACAGCAGAACTCTATCTCAAGCGGTTAGAATTCTGGCCTGAGACTCGTCCTTGGCTGCATTTGGTTTGCAACAACATTGTACCCACCACCCACCTAACTAACGTCCCTAAGTGCCAAGCCTTATACATCTACCTCCTTATGACTAGCTAATCATTTGACTTAGTTGACACCATTTACTCAGCCCTCCATAATGCCATCAATACCTCCAAACTCACAAACAACATCATTTTTCCACACCTCATCACTGACCTTTTCCGTGCTGCCAATGTCCTGGAGTATGACAATGATAGTTACTTTGAGCCAGTCCCCTTGTTTAGATATGATTGCCTTAAACAGCCTGTTATTATCCCACCCCCTCCCATCCAACCTGTCTTTGATGTTGGAGCAGCTCCTATGGCTAATGCACTAGTCCAGGAGGGCTAAGAAAGCAAGGAAGCTCAAAAAGCCCCTGAACCTATTACTTTAGACACCCTAGCTGATGATATTGATGAGCTTACTGAGATTGCACACCAGTTACACGTCACACTCCTCCGAGAGATGAAACGGCAGAAGGACCAAGATGCTCTGTATGATCAAGATTAGCATTACTACCGTTGTGTGGATGCTTTGATTGCTGACCGTTTGAACTTCCTCCTGCCTCTCAAGGAGGATAGCCCACAGAGCAGAGCCGGGACATTTAGAGTGGGCACTTCTAGTGTAAGACCATCTGGGTCTGGGGCGGATGACCTTGCTATGCAGTAGTAGTTTTTATGTGTTTGCTTTGTTTGTTGTTTTTATTTTGTTTTGTGAGTCGGAGTTGCTAGATACTTTTTAAGCTTTTTAGTGTTTACAATTGCTGTGCATTTACTGTGTTGGATGCTGGTTTAATTGGTTATATTTTGCTATTATCATTGTATTTGTTTTGATCCCCTGCTCTATTTTACTTATCCTTTTTGTTTTGCCTGCACTCCGTCACTCTTCTCCCTCCTCCTTATGAATCTGATATGTTGTACTTCAATTTAAAATTGGACTTTACAATTTCTGGTTCACTTGTTGATTGGTTTGTATGTACTGGTTTAAACATTAAGGACAATGTTTTGTTTAAGTGTGGGGGAGGGATCTCCATTTTGGATTTCAGCTGATGTTTCTTTATGCATTTATTTTGGCTCCATAGGTGCTTTAGAACTAATCAATTGGGTGCATTTTTGAACCTATTAAACTTAGTTTCTAGGGAAGCTTGAAATTGCATTGCATTTTGCCATTCTTTTCATAGCACTGCCTACTTTCGCCACAACAAATTTTTGGTTTTGCTACGACGAGGTAACCCTTCTCCACCATTCCACTTCTCGGCCATACTTCACCACAGCCAACTTATGGTTTCGCCGTGGTCAAGCAGGTTTGTTGCCAGGTTTTTCCTCTCAGCCATAGTTCGCCACGACACAATTCTCCTTTCACTGCAATGAGGGCCCCCGTAAAAAAAATTTACAAAAACCATAAATGCTTTGCAATTAGTCTGTTTTCTTTCCTTTCCATTAGTAATTCTCCCAGTTTAGATTCTAAATACTTCTGTATTTTTAAAAAAAATTGTTGGAAAATTCAAATTCTACTTGTGCTTTTAGAAAACTATCTATGCTTTTAAATGATGGTTGATTTTAGCTAAATCATTCCCACTGCTCTTGACAAAAAGTAAGCGAGGTTGCACTTTGAAAGTAGGATTATGTGTTTTTAAACCTTGAGATTGATTAATTGAGATACTAGCCTTGTTGGAAGGATATTTGGGCCTAACTTTGTTAAATTGTGCGAATCTGTTTAATTTCATATCTCTTTAGAACTTGTTTCAATTCTTAATCAAAACTTGATGGATAGATATGTTGCAAACATGACAGAGGCATTCATTTCAAAACCCTTATTACCTAAATATAAGCCCAAACACTTTAGCATTGCCAACCCTTTTGGACCACTCTTTTGAGTACATGCATAACCAATTAAATATAAGTACTGCATTTTCAATTTGTGTTAAAAAAAACAAAGAGATGTGTATATTTTAAACCTTATGTTCACGCTTTGGTAGTATAAATAAATGATAAAAAGGGATTTTTGATCTTAAAGAGTCAGAATTCCCCCTTCAAACCCTTTTTACTTGATCCGTATTGAGAATAATTGTTATGCATTGTACTCAATTCTCCTTTTTCCTATCTTCTATTTAGTTCATGTAGCCTTCACTAACCATTACCATCCAAAGCCCTCTTGATTTGCAATTTGTGGTTCTTGTGGTGGAGAGGTAGAATTATCATAAGCTTATAGTAGAGATTGAACTAAGTAGATTTAGAGTGAAATAATCTCACGACAAGTGAGTTGAGAGCTAAATACATACCCTTGAGATAAATCTCTTTTTATCAATCTTTTAGATTACATACTTATAGTACCCATTTTCTTAGTGTGTCTTCGTTTTACTGTTGTCAGTCTCCGTGTGGGATGTCTTGCTAATTTTCTACTCTCATCTTTAAGCATGTTGGTAATTCTCATTGTACTTGTACCTTTTTTGAATTTTTTTATGGGCTTTGTCTAGGAGTACGAAGGTCTAAGTTTAGGGGAATTTGATTGAGCTCAAATTGTTTATATTATTTGATGGCATTTTCTAGGTTTTTGCTACATTTTTTGGCTCATTTTAATGATAGTTGTGCTTATTTGAGTTTGAGAGTCCTTGATTTGAGTTAGTGGTATTTGAGGGTAAAATTGTCATATTTATTCATTAATTGCACTTAGTTGATTTTTGGGATCATTGATAGCTCAAACCATTGCTTTTCATTTCAGGACATTCAACAAGTAGGGTCAAGAGTAAAGACTAAGGAAGTGCAATGTCACACCTTACTTATATAGTACCTTAGCAATCATTTAGAACCATTCCAGACTATATTGGATGGTCTTACACTTAAAACTTTCAATTTGGACTTTAATTTTCAGAAAATTACTGTTCACTGTCCAGTTTTCAGATTACAGGTCCAACTTTGAAAAATCATAACTAATTCTAAAAAAATCGTATGGAGGTGTTCCAAAATTCTACAGAAAGCTCTTTCAATGCTCTTTAAGGGAAAAATATTCGACTGAACTCATCCTCACTGAAAACATACAGTTTATTGGATTAAGATTACTATTCGTTTGGTAAAATCTGGACTTTCCAGATTCTGCGCCTTAACTTTGAAAATTCATATCCCTTCATATACACATCCAAATGAGGTAATTTACCTCTCGTTTTAAAGCTTGGGATGTTTACTATGAGTCTGCCAAATCTCGTGACTTAACTCATTCATTTGATAGGTCAAACTGAAGCTCAAAACTAACTGCTTCAGGACCTACGTTTTATCCCTTAATATCTCCTTACTTTAATTCTTTTTATTTCTTTGACATACATAGCATGGGCTTACTTTTTCCCATTCATGCTCATACATTCCTCTACATGCCATAAGCTTTATAATTAAATACATGGCATTCACAACATAATTATAACATAGGAGAATTATACATTGAATATTAGTATCAATCATTAGTATCAATAATTCTCCACTTCTTCTCCTTGCTTCTCATTCCATTAGTGCCCATCATTGATTGACCTAAATGGTTGGTTACGAAGGGGTGAGATTCGGGGAATCTCAGTAGCAAACATTACCACATACATGCACAAGATGGATGCTAGTGTATGGTATGTAGTTTTTCATAAACTTAAGTTAACTAGTGACATGCCATCATGCTTTATGCTTGGTATAAAAATGCATGGCCATGGGAACATATTAAAAACAACATTTTTAGTAACAATCATCATGTCACAACATCATTCAAACAACAAATACAAACCAACACATGAGCATACCATGTCAAGCACATAAAGGGTAAGTTCACTACCTTGCACCTCAAGCTTTCCTCTTACTTTTCCTTTGACTCCCTTGACTTTCCAACCATGTGGGCATTCGGTCAATATCACCAAATATCCTCTTGGATGTTCCAAAGGTCCTAAACATAACCATAATGATCACACAATCCATTAGGACCATTAGATTACATAAAGTTCAAGACTAACTTTCTTGAACCTCAACCCTTTCTCTTAGTCTTAGGGTTTTCTTTCTAACTTTTCTAATATAAATCTTATCATTTCCCATCCTTAAGATCCATTTCTTGTCAATTAGGACCACTTTAGATGGCCTTAGATTCAAGAATACCAAATCTGAAAATTTTGGTTCGCGGGTACTGTTCATGCAGAATCTCCAGAATTTTTTGCTCAACTTTAAAAATTCATAATTAAATCTAGAAAAATCCAAATTAAGCGCTTCCAAGTCTCACCGTAAGCTCCTTAAGTCAGATTTAAAGGAAAAATAGTTTCAGAAACCAATTCTATGCCAAACAGTACCGGAATTGTACAGAACTCAACACTCTCTGAAAAGTTCAACACTGCTTGCAGATTTCAAACCCTAACTTTGAAAAATCACCATAAATCGTACACATATCCAAATGAAGTGTTCTACCCATAGATTTAAATCTCACAGAGTGTACTTTAAGCATACCAAATTTCAAAACCAGATATGAATAGTAACTAATTCGAAATAGGCATCAAATCAGCACGTAATTCTTCCAATTTTCACATAGATCCACTTGGATCTACCATACTTTGAGGTGTTCTAGCAAGATCTAACAACCAAACTCCCTTCCCCACTCATCAACCATTTCAACCAGCCATCAAAAGGGAGAGAAGATAGATTTTTCAACCTTAAAAGAGAAGGAAAATAAGACAAGAACACATCTAGAACCAAGATCTCACCTTGAATCCTTGATTGATGACCAAAGTTGATAGCTTTCCTTGGTTCTCCTTCCAAAACCCTCTCTTTTCCTCTCCTCTTTGCCTTGGACGAAATTCCCATCTGATTTAGGGGAGAGATGAGCTCCTTAGTGCTCTCAAAATATCTCATCTACCACATTTAATGAAAGTCCAAGTGTTAAATGCCTAAGCCTTCTTGAAACCTCTCTTTTAATTAACTTAATTCATAATATAATTACATTCCAAAGTCAAGATCCTCTCCATTGGTAGCTTGACACTTGAAAAGCTTTAATTACCATCCATTAAAGGCTTGACAAGTGGCGACTTGTGGGCCAAGTAAAGTGCAAGACTCTGATTAACACTTTATCAATGCATTTTTACTCCGGGTTTAACTTCTTTTCTATAATTACAGTGCTCTGGCCTCTGTAATTATTTTTTGTTAGATCCATAAATTCTCTTTAATTCTAAAAAGTATCTATGAATTTTCTTAGGCCATAACACTTCCTCTAAGCCTTGCATAAAAATCATTTACTAAAATACCCTTTTATCGATATAATCTGCTCTTTAATTTATTAAAGCCATTCCACTGGCCTTTTGGTTGCGAGACTATATTTATAAATTAGTATAACCTTTCAACCAATTAATCCTCATTTTTACGTACATTTTTTAGGTCTCTTGCAATTTTAAATAATTACCTCAAACAATATACTTTTTACTGGCCATAACCTCATAAATTTCATTTAAGCTATCTCAGGTGTATTTTCATCTTTGCTCTTCATAGAAGAGTCTTAGAATATTATTTCTCATTTTCTAGGATTTTCTTGGAATTTTCTGTACACTCTTCCATTTTTGCCCTTGCTGGTCATAACTTTTTGAAAAATTTAGTCCCTACTTGGACTTAACTTCATATAATCCTCTCTTTGAGGCTTCTAACTTAACCTTTGGCCTATATCTAGTCTCTTTTCTCTCTCTAGGCCTTCAAGACTTTACTGGAGTCTCTGACCTTGATCATACTGAATCCCTTGAAAAACTTTTTCTTTGCAGTTTAGTCCCTGAAACTACTTTGACTTCCTTTCTCATCTTTGGGACTTATGCTCAAAAAGGGTCTGGTAGCCTATCCAAGTCAGGCTACTTTTGATGCTTCTAGGCCTAAAAGTCTGGATGTTACATGCAACACACATAATATATCAATAACATCTCTGCCAGGTTCCGCCACGGCCAACTCATGTATTCACCATGGCGAAGCTAGGAGTTTCACCTAAAGATTCCTCAGGGAAGGTTCGCCACGACCACAAGTTGCCTTTGTCACGGCAAAGACACATTATCTAGCAGAAGACCTCTCGGGAATGGTTTATCACAACAAAGCCATACTTTTGTCATAGTGAACTCTTCAAATTAGCAACCCAGTCTCGAACCATTTTCAGAAATTTTACTTACCCATTCATACAAACTGACCCATTACACCTCACTATGTCACATCTAGCATTAGGGTAATTAAAGATAAGAAATATTCTCAAATTATTGGGGATTAAAAATGATAAGGAAAAGTCAAAGGATTTTGGTGGAAAATAATTACAGTAATTTTCCAAGCCAATTATAGGAAATTGACTAATTAAAGAAAATTGGTCAAATGTAAATAAGGAAAAATATTTCTGAGCCTTGAAAAATTAAGAAAAAGTAGGGATAATATCCTTTGAGAGTTATATGAAATTATAAAGTTGGTTTTATGACCAAATTACCCTTAGAGAAGTTATAAGAGAATTTAAAGGTGATTTAGGCTAATTAAGGGATTTTATTTGGAAAATTCCAAATAAATATTTTTAAGAGGAATAAAATTCTAAGAAAATTCTTATGAGATCCCAAGGAATTATAAGGAATTATGGAATTAAACGAAGACCCTCAAGTATCTAAGATTTTTCCAAAGAATGATAAAAAGTGGAAAAATCCCTAAAGAGAAGGAAATTAATTTTTCTTTTTATTTAAATATTAGGAAATTAATTTTGAGACAAAGAGGGCAATTTGGGAAGATAATAATGAGGAGAATAAATTAAGGATCTGACAGAAAATAATTACAGAGGCTAAGTTACTGTAATTATAGAAAAGAAATTAAACTCAGAACCTAAAGTATACTGATAAAGCAAGATTGGTGTCTTGCAAATCCAAGGGATCTTATTGAGCCATGTGTCAAGCTCTTGAAGGAGAAGATTTGAATTAGCCAAGTGTCATTCCATAAATGGAGAGGATCTTGACTTTAGTAATTAATTTCATTTGGAATTATGTTAATTAGGAAAGAGGAATCAAGACTCAGTAGGGTAATGACACTTGGACTATCATTAAAGAAGGTGGTTGGGATATTTTGAAGCATTAATCAAGCTCTTCTTTCCCCTAATTTCATATGCTCAATTTGGCCAAGGAGGAAAAGGGAGATAAAAGAGAGAGTTTGAGAGAAAACAAGAAGAAAGGGAGCACCTTTGGTCATTGAAGCAAGCTTTCAAGGTTAGATCTTGGTTCTAGAGGTGTTCTTACTTTGTTTTCTTTCCTTTTTATGGTTAAAAATCAGTCTCCTCCCTCTCTTGATGTTGAACGAAGTGATTAATAAAAAGGGGAAAGAAGTTTTGATCATCAAACTTGCTAAGACATAACAACACAAGCTAGATCCTAGTATTTGCAAGTGAGTTTAAGTTGTTTTAAAGCATTTTTATGGTTGTTTTCTTGAGCTTTCATTTCGGCCAAGTGAGGAACTGAACCCTAGGATGAGTTTTTCATTGTTTTAAGGCTTCCATGATGCTTAAAATAAGGAATGGTGTAAACCCTCTAGTGGTTTGGTCAAGGTGTGACTAAAAGGAACAAGTGTTGGAAGCTTTAAAGCAAAGTTGTGATTTTTGGTTTAAACCCTCTAATGGTTCGGTCAAGGTGTGGCTAGAAGGAGCAATTTTAATTTCATAAATCTAAACCCATTTTTGGAATCTACATGAAAATTCATGTAGGATTAAGTCAAGAAGTGATTTTTAGGGTTAAAGAGAACCAAGTTCAAAACTAGTGAACAAAGGAGGGAACTTTATGGTTCAAAAATCATTTTGATGTATGTTCTTGCTTTTTCATGGTTGGATAATGATTATGGCTACCTTTGTTGATGGATTATATATTTAGGGTTTGATATTTGTCAATGGAAAGAGGAGAAGGAAGAAAAGCTAAGACTTTTGGAGCAAGGTAGTAAGTTAAACCTAGCTACTACCACTAACTAGCATTGTTGATTATTGTATGGTTAATTACTATTATTGTGGTTGAACTTTCTTGATTGTTATGTGGCTTCTCTTTATAGTATCTTACTTTGGCCTTTGCATGTTTGAGTTTGCCAAATGATAAGCATGTTAGTTTACCAATAGTAGCTAATATGATCATGCATAATAATGATGCTTGCTTGGTGCTATAGTTGGTTAATTTGCTACTGGGATTTTTAAAAATCTCATCCCCCAAAAATAATGTAAAATTTTAGGACCTGAATCCTCCAAGGGAAAGTTGTAGATTGAAGGCTAATTTGTGGGGTTTAGCCACAAAAATTCGTGAGCTCATTTTGGTTATGTAAATATTAAACTAATAGTGCTGGAAGCACACTGACACTGACTGGTTATGTGACTTTTTGATTATGTTCCCGAAAGAGTTTAGTCATGTAATTTGGTATGAAGAAAGATAACGTCCCCAGTTTCAATTTGATAGCTAATACGTCAAAAATGGCCTAGTATACGATTTATAATGATTTTTCAAACTTAATGCTCAGAATCTGGGAATCAGGGTTTTTGGCAAATGGACAGTGTTGCTTTTCTCAAAAGCCTAATGCTTTCTCATAAGGAATTGGAAAATGAGATTATTTTTCCTTGAAATAGGACTTAAAGAGCTTTAATTATAATTTTGAATCACCCCAATTGGATTTTTTTAGAATAAGTTATGAATTTTTGAAGTTGAGCCAGAAAAACTGGATTTTTACCCGATGAACAGTAAAAATCAGAAAATTAGCGTTTTTATAGGAAAAAAAGTGAGCCCAAGACCATCCAATATGGTCTAAAATGATTTTGAAAGGAACCTAAGTCAATATAATAGTAAGGTGTGACACACTACCTGTTTAGATACCCTATTTTCGAGAATGTGACATCATTCATTGGACACATAGCCTCTATTTTTGTTCTCTCTCATTCGTCTCTCATCTAACCCTAATTTCTTACATTTTCCATTGTAAAATCTCCACTATGGGTAGCTTAAATTCATTCCCAGTTGAGAAGTTTCAGAGTTCTATGTGTGGCTAGGCGTTTTTCTTCCTCTTGAAGGTGTAGTAATGGTTAGAGTTCAATGAGCTGATAAGGGGAGTAGATTGATCCTAGTTTAGCTATGAATTTATGAATTTCTAGGTTTAGGATTTATAATTTATAGTTGAACTACTTGATTATAGTTGTAATCAGTTTTGGATATCCATTTGTGTAGTAGATTGGTTAATGTAGATCTTTGTGCTTCAATATATGTAGTATCTTTGATTCTCTCTACTCTTGTACGATTGTATTTTTATATTGAGTTGATTCTAATTGCATTCGATCTGTTGCATCAATCAATCTTCCTACACACACTAAGGGTGTAACATCTAGACTTTTGGGCCTAGAAACATCAAAAGTAGCCTGAATTGTATAGGCTACCAGACCCTTTTTGAGCAGAAGTCCCAAAGATGAGAAAGGAAGTCAAAGCAATTTCAGGGACTAAACTGCAAAGTAAAAGTTTTTCAGGGGCTTCAGTATAATCAAGGTCAGAGACTCCAGTAAAGCCTCGAAGGTCTAGAGAGAGAAAAGAGACTAGATATAGGCTAAAGGTTAAGTTAGAAGCCTCAAAGAGAGGATTATATGAAGTTAAGTCCAAGCAGGGACTAAACTGTAAATTCAAAAGGTTATGACCAGCAAGGGCAAAAATGGAAGAGTGTACAAAAAATTCCAAGAAAATCCCAAAAAATGGAAAATAATATTCTAAGACTCTTCTATGAAGAGAAAAGATGAAAATACCCCTGAGATAGTTTAAATGGAATTTATGAGGTTATGGCCAGTAAAAAGTACACTGTTTGAGGTAATTATTTAAAATAGTAAGAGACCTCAAAAATGTATGTAAAAATGAGGATTAATTGGTTGAAAGGTTATACTAATTTATAAAATTAGTCCCGTAACCAAAAGGCCAGTGGAATGGCTTTAATAAATTAAAGAGCAGATTATACCGATAAAAGGGTATTTTAGTAAATGATTTTTATACAAGGCTTAGAGGAAGTGTTATGGCCTGAGAAAATTCATAGATACTCTCTAGAATGAAAGGGAATTTATGGAGTAGATAGAAGAATTTTCTGAACCCTGGAAGGCCATAAAGAAAGTCGGAGAACTGTGGGTCAAGTAAAATAGGAGGAAACTTAAGGGCTAAGTTTAGATCCAACGGTTATGATCTAATCTTCTTTCTCCTCCACCATTTTTGCGACACGTGGCCTCTTCTAGAAGCATGATGCAAGGATGATGTAATAAGGTGATGCAATGATGACGCAAAAGTCCACTTGAACTTCCAAAATTTCCCTTACTCTTTCTTCTAGCTACCAAGGGCATTTTGGTCCATTCAAGCTAACTTTTTGGCTATAAATAGGCACTCTTCTCCCCCCCAATTCAGCCAAGCTAATGAACACTAGGGGAAACTCTGCTACCCTTGCATCTAGAGAGAGAAAGAGCTATTTTTAGTGAGAGAAAGTCACCTAAGTTCAAGCTTCAAGATCAAGGTATATGGTGGCTGTAGCATCTGATTTGATACCTATTTCGAATTAGTTACTATGCATATCTGATTTTTAAATTGTGCATACTTAAAGTACACTCTGTAAGCTTTAAATGCATGGGTAGAACACTTCATTTGGATATGTGTACGATTTATGGTGATTTTTCAAAATTAGGGTTTGAAATCTGGAAACAGTGTTGAACTTTTGGAAGAGTTTCGAGTTCCGTACAATTCCAGTACTTTTTGGCATAGAATTGGTTTCTGAAACTATTTTTCCTTTAAATTTAACTTAAGCAGATTTCAGTGAAACTTGAAAGCACTCAATTTGGATTTTTCTAGATTTAATTATGAATTTTCAAAGTTGAGCAAAAATTCTGGAGTTTCTGTGTGAACAGTACCCACGAACCAAAATTTCCAGATTTGGTATTCTTGAATCTAAGGCCATCTAAAGTGGTCCTAATTGACAAGAAATGATCTTAAGGATGGAAAATGATAAGATTTATATTAGAAAAGTTAGAAAGAAAACCCTAAGACTAAGAGAAAGGGTTGAGGTTCAAGAAAGCTAGTCTTGAACTTTATGTAATCTAATGGTCCTAATGGATTGTGTGATCATTATGGTTATGTTTAGGACCTTTGGAACATCCAAGAGGATGTTTGGTGATGTTGACCGAATGCCCACATGGTTGGAAAGTCAAGGGAGTCAAAGGAAAAGTAAGAGGAAAGCTTGAGGTGCAAGGTAGTGAACTTACCCTTTATGTGCTTGACATGGTATGCTCATGTGTTGGTTTGTATTTGTTGTTTGAATGATGTTGTGACATGATGATTGTTGCTGAAAATGCTGTTTTTAATATGTTCCCATGGCCATGCATTTTTATACCAAGCATAAAGCATGAGGGCATGTCACTAGTTAACTTAAGTTTATGAAAAACTACATACCATACACTAGCATCCATCTTGTGCATGTATGTGGTAATGTTTGCTACTGAGATTCCCACGAATCTTACCCCTTCGTAACCAACCATTTAGGTCAATCAATGATGGGCACTAATGGCATGAGAAGCAAGGAGAAGAAGTGGAGAATTATTGATGCTAATGATTGATACTAATATTCAATGTATAATTCTCCTATGTTATAATTATGTTGTGAATGCCATGTATTTAATTATAAAGCTTATGGCATGTAGAGGAATGTATGAGCATGAATGGGAAAAAGTAAGCCCATGTTAGGTATGCCAAAGAGATAAAAAGAATTAAAGTAAAGAGATGTTAAGGGATAAAACGTAGGTCATGAAGCAGTTAGATTCGAGCTTTAGTTTGACCTATCATATGAATGAGTTAAGCTACAAAATTTGGTATACTTATAGTGCACATCCCAAGCTTTAAAATTAGTGGTGAATCACCTCATTTGGATGTGTATACGAAGAGATATGAATTTTCAAAGTTAAGGTGTAGAATCTGGAAAGTCCAAATTTTACCAAACGAATAGTAATCTTAATCCAATAAACTGTACATTTTCAGTGAGGGTGAGTTCAGTTGAATATTTTTCCCTTAAAGACCATTGAAAGAGTGTTCTGTAGAATTTTAGAACACCTCTATACGATTTTTTTAGAATTAGTTATGATTTTGAAAAATGGACAGTGAACAGTAATTTTCCGAAAATTAACGTCCAAATTGAAATTTTTAAATGTAAGACCATCCAACATGGTCTGGAATGGTTCTGAATGAATGCTAAGGTACTATATAAGTAAGGTGTGACAAGGGCACTTAACAGGATCTCGAGAAATGGAGTCCTATTGCTTAAGATCCTGGACTTAAAGAGTACTTTAAGGTTTACCATTTTCAACTTAGTGATTTCTACTCCTATATAAATCAATTTCAAACTAAGATAGCCTGAGGACACTTTCAAGAGGATTCTATCATTGTTTAACTATCTGTTTTTCATCATTCCATTTCTTATATCCCTAAAATCTAAAAATATTTCAATCATTCAGTGGAATTCGCTCAATGTTTTCAGAAACCAAGACTCCTTTTTTTTATGTTCAGTTTGCATTACATGGCATTCAAGTTAGCTTAGGTCCATTTCATAGGCTCCAATCAAGTGAAACAACCTGGGGTTGCACCCTATAGTGCAATCCTTGGATAAAATTTTGACTTAACCTCCAAGGGCTAGAAAAGGTTGTGAATCAAGGACTAATCACTAACCTTGAATCTTAGTTGGAAGATCAAAGTAGCTTACTTTTCCCCTTGATTCTTCTTTAAAATCACTCTTTCTCTCCCTTTTTCTTCCTTGGTCGAAATGCATATCTGAAAATGGGGGAAGGAGAGCTCTCTTTTAATGCCAAAATATCTTATCTACCAATTTTAATGATATGCCAAGAGTCAACTCCCTACTTAGTTTTGTAATCTCTTTCTTAATTAGGTAAATCCAAATGTAATTAATTTCAAAAATCAAAGTCTTCTCCATTTAAGGCTTAACATCTGGCAACTTTAAATACTCTCCATTAAGGGCTTGGCAAGTGGCAAATTGTGAGCCAAAGAAGGTGCAAGACTCTAGTCTTCGCTTTATCAGTGCACTTTTACTCCGGGTTTAACTTCTTTTCTATAATTACAGTATTCTGCCTCTATAATTATTTTTGTCAGATCCATAATTCATCCTCCTTATTTTTCTCTTCCAAAATGCCCTCTTTAAATCAATCTCAATTTCCCATTAATTAAATAAAAAGGAAAACTATTTTCTTTCTCACTGATGATTTTTCCACTTGTCAAAAGAATTAAGAAAAATCTTGAATATTTGAGGGTCTCTTTTTAATCCCATAATCTCTTGTAATTCCTTGGGGTATCATAGAAATTTTTTTAGAATTTTATTCTCCTTAAAAATATTTATTTGGAATTTTCCAAATAAAAGGGCTTAAATTAGCCTAAATCATCCTTAAATTCTTTTGTGATTTTTCTAAGGGTAATTTAATCATAAAACTAATTATATATCATCATTTAATTCTCAAGGAATATTATCTCTATTTTTTATTAATTTTATGAGACTTGAAAATATTTTTTCATAATTATTTTTTACCAATTTTCCTTAATTAGTCAAACTTTCATAATTGACTTAGAAAATCATACTAATCATTTTCCACCATAATTCTTCTAATTCTCCTTGTCCTTTTTAGCCCTTAAATTTTTAGAAATACCCTTATTTCTAATTACCATATTGCTGGATGTGACACCAAGTTGCAACATGAAGGCAGTGAGGTCAGACATAGATTCACAGAGAGCCCTCTGACTCTCTAGATCCTATTTAACCTCAAATCTAAGCTTCTGTACCATTACCACTCATCAAAATAACTATCAAAACAACCCAACTTACTAATCCATCACTAGATTTTTCAACAACTCAATGCAAAACTTTTGGCAAGTTCAGCAAGAACTACCCACAACAAGGAGTAACCCAACAAAACAAATCACAACACCTCTTTTAAGCTCAAACCAAATTCCTCCCTCCCCCACACAACTTAAGGCAATGTCCTCATTGTAGCACACAGTCACATACCCAAACACAAAGCTCAAAAATAAAAACAACGAAGGTAGAAGTTGTGATGTCTAATTCGAGATTGAAGCACAACACATCATCCTTGTAGAGAGAAGAAAAGAGCTAAAGTGTAAGGATGGGTAAATTATAGAATGCAATTGAGTATATGTTGGTGATAGAGACAGAATCACAATCACATCAACACAGCATAACTAGGGGAGAATTATTCAAAACAAAAATAAATTAATGAAATTTAAATTTCTACTTCTACTAGATATATCCCTTTTATAACTCAAAACAGTCATATGCAAGATAATATCATCAAAAGTAAACAACATGTGAAAAGTAAAAGAGAATGGAAAGGGACGACTTAGCCTCATAGAGGTTGTGTGGGCTCTTTATAGAGTTTAAGAGGATGACCATTGCACTGGAACACCTTGCTCGTGGCCTCCTCCTTCGGCTCTATCATCCCAAAATCATGCACCTTAATCATGATATAGGGTCCATCCCAGCTTGTCTTGAATTTTCCCTCTTTGAATTTGAACCGGGCTTGGTACCTTAACACTTTGTCACCTTTCTTGAACCTCTTCTTGAGAATGTTGGCATCATGAATAAGCTTGGTCTTCTGCATGTAAATGTCAGAACTATGGTAGGCATCTAACTGCATCTCTTCTAGTTCTTGAATTTGAAGAAATCTATTTAGACCAACTTCCTCAAAATCAGCATTACAGCTCTTAACCGCCCAATACGATTGATACTCTAGTTCTACTGGTATATGACATGACTTTCCATAGATAATCTGGTATGGAGACATTCTAATTGGCATTTTATAGGCAGTGCAGTAGGCCTATAGTGTACCATCCAATCTCAAACTCTAGTCTTTGTTGGATGGCTTGACAATATGCTCCAAAATACACTTAATCTCTCTATTTGATACCTCAGCTAGGCCATTGGTTTAGGGGTTGTAACGTCCTAAGTTTTTATTGAGTTTTAGTAGCCTTTTAACTTTGACTTTTGGGATAGTTTAGTGTTTAAGCTTGAATCATGGTGTTGGTTTGGGACTAAGGTGAGTTGTAGGAGTAGGTGAACAATCCCTCTGGGATTAGTTCGTCGCTGTGAACTGAGGAGTTCAAGGAGAGTTTCTTCTCGGGAAGATTTCACCGCGGCTAAGTTAGAGGGACGCCGCGGTGAGGTTGTTCAGGTGAGCAAGATTTTGCCTCTTGGGTAGTTCTCGCTGCGGCGCCCCTTAACGTCGCCGCTGTAAAAATTAGAGATCACCATGGCAAAGTCGGGTTTCTAGGCAAGTAAATCCCTCTTGGGATTAGTTTACTATGATGAGGTTTTGGGTTCACTATAGCAAAAGGTCCGCTTGTATAAATTTGCAAGAGGGGGTTTGTTATGTGAAAATTTAAATTTCTGAAGGTGGGAGTTGGAGCTTTGCTAGGGTTTCAAATTTTTGAATTGGAGGAGGTATTTCTAAAGGTCTATTGCCTCAAGTAAATAATTTTAACCTCTAATCTACTCTTTCTCTTGGAATTTTTGAGGATTCTATAGTGAAACCTTAGAGCTTTTCTAGGTTTTATTGGAATTGAGTTTTTGACTGATTGTTTTGAGTTTAAATGATTGTTAGGGGCTAATCTAATTGTTTAATTGGTATATTTTTCTTGGGCTTGGAGATTTTGAAGTTTTGGGACTTAGGGTTTATAGAAAATAGAGGTTTATGATTAAGGATGATAATGTAGAGGTTGAATTTAAGTTTTATGATTTGGGCTTTGATAGTATGGGTTAAATTGAATATCTAATTGTTTTAGAATGTTATTAGGACTTAATTTGTTCTCTTTGGGCGTTTGGGTGTAAAATTCCTAGAGTGGGTCTTTGAAGTTTTTGCATCTAATTAATGTTGAACTAAAGTTCTAATGGACTCTTGTGGTTTTTGGGGTGTTGCTATGATTGTTTAGCCCTTTTGGGTTAGGTAGAGTTTTGGTGGAGGTTAGGAATTTTGTATCCCCAAGTGTTACTTTAACCACTTTATTAGTTTGATAACTAACACATGGTGGTTGTGTATTTATGTGCTTGTGTAGACTGGTTGTAAGTCTTATTGGTGCATGGGGCATCATTGGTGGTTTGTAAACCCTTACTCAGGCGAGAGGTGGCCACTTTCCAATTCTTTGTATATGCTACCATGGTATTGTGAGTAGTTTTGTTATTTTCTCACTTCGAGTAACAATTTATGATTGAAATGTGTTTTGTATATTGAAAGGAAAAATTTGTCTTATGGGGTTTTGTATGATGCTGAATCTTTCAGGAAATTTGGAAGTTACACCACCTATTGAAGTAGTTTTGAAATGTAGACTTACTCTTCGATAAAAATGCTTAAGCATGATTCATGTGTTTGGATGTAGTGAGAGACATGATTGATACTACCACGTGGTAAGGCCTCCTTTAATGCATGATGGTTGGCTTCTTATGTCCCTCATAGTGACAGATAGGCCTTTTAGGCTTCTTACATCCCCCAAAGTGAGGGATAGGCTTTTTAGGCTCCTTATGTCCCCTAAAGTGAGGGATAGACCGGGTTTAGCTCTTGAGAATCCCTTAAAGTGAGGGATATGGTTTATGGGTTGTATCACTACACTTACATGAGTTTTGTGGCTAACATTTATGAGATTACATGTTAATTGTGTAAAAACCCTCTACCTCAAGACATTTTAACTCATCATAAAACCTCTACTATGGTAGAAAAGGAGAGCTGTTAAAACGAGCTACCATAGTAGAAGGAAATTTTCATATTTTTAGAAATTGACTTTCAAGTTCGGGTCAACCCGTAAGACGTTGCATGCAACTAAAATAATCCATTCACAACTACTGGGCCTCCGAGCCTCCAGCCCGGGTAACACATACATCAAAATCAGCCCATCTAAATAGTTTTCAACCATATAATCCAGAGTTCATCAAACACTAGCAATGGCCTCCGGCCAACCAAAATAAGGAGATACAATCTCTCCAGTTTACATCAAGGCCGGGTAATCAATTATATAAAAAAAATAGTCCTAAATGTGGCAATATATACTAGTCATACATATACAAATGCTAGAGGCCTAAAGCTAACCAAGCTCAAGCCTCTGCGTCTCTTCCCGATGGCCCACGCCCGGAACCTTCACTTGAAAACATTGTAAACCACGGGGTGAGACAAAGTCCCAGTAACTAACCTTTCCAATACTAGGTACTACTAAATAGGTGCTCGTGAGGTGTCAAGTGGGGCAGTTCACAAATACTAAGATAACAAGATAGCCACAAAAAGTTATGCCAGTGCAATGATACAATCCCACTAACCAAATCCCTCACTTTTGGGGGATTTTCAAGAGCCGAAGCCGGCCTATCCCTCACTGTGGGGGACGTAAGGAGCCATAAAAGGCCTATCCCTCACTCTGGGGGACGTAGGGAGCCAAAAGGCCTATCCCTCACTATGGGGGACGTACTAAGCCAACCATCATGTATTAATGGAGGCCTTACCACGTGGTAGTAACTATCAAACTCTCACCAAATCCCAAATCATGCATCATGCTCAAATCATAATCAAAGAGTAATAATCATTTCACAATTAACCTCATTCAGTGGCATATCTTTCACAATTCCAAAAATTCATTCATCACTAGTCGAAGTCCCACAAGACGGTTTTCCTTTTTATACACAACATACAGTTTGAACATAATTACTACTTAGAGCACAAAACATAAATCTACTCACAATACCACAGAAGCAAGTACTAAGGATTGGAAAGTGGTTACCTCTCACCTGAGCAAGGAATAACAAACCAACGATGTGGCCCCGTGCACCACCAAGACTCACAACCAGTCTACACAAGCACACAAACACACAACCATCATATATTAGCTTTCAAACTAATAATGTGGCCAAAACAACACTTGGGGACACAAAATTCCTATCTCCCATCAAAACTCTACCCAACTCAAAGGGTATAACTATCAAGGCAACACTCCAAGGTCATACCAATCCATTAACACCTTAATTCCTTTCCAAACATCAATTAAGATTCACAACCTCAAGGACCCGCTATGGAATTCTACACCCAAACATCCCATTTGAGCAATTAAGGTTCCCAGAACAATTCTAAACCGATTAAACATCCAATTTAACCCTTCTTAACATAACCCAATTCACAAAACTCAAAATCAATCTCTACATTATCATCCTCAATCCCAAATCATCCAATTCCATAAACCCTAGCTCTAAAAATTCAAGATTCTTTAAATCCAAGGAAACTACACCGATTAAATACTTAAACTAACCCAATGCAATCAATTAAACTCAAAACAATCGGTCAAAAACCTTAGTTCCATCACAACCTAGAAAATCCTAGGGTTCCACCAAAAATCCTCATAAATTCCAAGGAATTTCAAGAAAGAAAGAAGATTAGAGGTTAAAATCACTTACTTGAGGTAATAGATCCTTAGAAATGTCTTTCCTAAGCCTCAAAACCGAAACCCTAGCAGAGCTCCTCTCTCCTCCTTCAAATTTTCTAATTTTCGCACAACTGAACCCTCCAGCGACTATATTTTTTAGGCGAATCGCAACCTTCGCCGCGGCGAACTAATCCCGAGAGGGATTACTCGCCTGAAAACCCGACTTCGCCGCGGCGAAAGCTTCCCGAGAGGAAACTCTCGCTCGCCCAGAAGAACTTCGCCGCGGCGTTGCCCTTACCTTCGCCGCGGCGAAACCTTCCTGAAAGGGAAGCCTCGCTCACTGAACAACTTCGCCGCGGCACCCCAAGAGGGTACGTTCACCTATTCCTCCAACAAACCTCAAATCCAACCCAAACACCAAGATCAAGATTAAATCACTAATCTATCCTCAAAATCAA